>NC_056727.1:999842345-999852345 GCF_019279795.1 Protopterus annectens | reverse complement strand
TCCTGTTGAACAATCTGTCTCTGTCTTCAATGGAAAATAGCAGTAGTGAAGTACCTTATGTTTTTCAATTCCCATTTTTCAATAGTTTCCTTGAGTAGCCTGCAGTTTTAGCAGTTTTTTTTGTGCCACATTTTAAGGTCTTCCTGTGGGATGAAACAGTTTGGTTGATTGTTACAGCAATCTCTCCTTGTCATGTAGCAAAAAGGATGCTGTCTCTGATTTGAGTTTTAATATCTACAGTATTTTTTGTGTAACAGGTCATCTTGTGTCTGTGAAAGTAGGCTTTTTTGAGTTGTAAACAAACATATGTTTTGTAGAAGGCATGTTTTATCACAGCTATTGTGAAGCATTCCACATAGCTTTCACAGCAATATGTGGCCTTGCTCAAAAGGAAGGACTGACATACCTTGTTTGTGCTAATTAGTTTCATCTATTGTCAGGACAGTGATGTGTGGGTGTCATCTGTTATCACTCATAGTTCATCACTGTAAGCATCTAAGGATCGAACACCCTGCTCTTTCTGTCTGATTTTATTAGTCTATTTTATACTCTGACATTTTACAATCTGAGAAAGAAATGCTCCCTTTTCTTGTCAACCTGGTTAGAAAATCATATCCCATCTCGGACATGACTTTTTAATCTAGAGCTTATTTGAAACAATCCTGTCTTGGTTTATGATTTACTGTGCAGGTGCCTGGTAAAAGGAGATTTATTTTGATATCTATTTTTTTTTTTTTTTTACTGCTGATGTTTATTGTTTGTAGGAAAAAAAGGGAATGGATTGTAGACAAGATTTACTTTGTGTTTTATTTTGTTATTTTACCTTTACTTTTCACTGTTTGTTACTAGATAGGGAATGGTATTAGACAATCAAACTCTAGCCATACAAAGTCATCCAGGAGGACAATCCAGAGCTTATCTGAAAACAATCGTGTGTTATTTTTGTTTTATTGATCTTTAATGTGAAAACAAGGTGAAACTGCTAGTGATGTAAAGGAAATCCAACTTCTGTATGAGTTTCACAACTGGTACAGTAGGTTAGAGCAGCAACTTTATTTAATATTTAATTTATGCAAACCCTACCCAGCAGCAGCAAAAAACAGTCTCCACTGTATATAAATGTGAGATAGGTAAAATAATAACTCTATATATATTTATATATTCATTAAAACAAGTCGAACAGATCTGTAATCAGTGTAACTCATCTGATATTACTTATAACAAAATGTAATTCTGAATAAACCTCTAACTGTAGCAACTAAACATAACCTTCACTATATATGAATGTTAAACATACAAAATATTAACTCTATATATGATTGCATATTCATTAACACAGGTAAGGCATAGTTATAATCAATGTAACTCATCAAGTATTGCTTAAACCATTTCATCATTCAGAACTGACCTTTAAACAACAGCAACAGAACATATCTTCTTTGTATATAAAAATTAAACAGATTAAATAATAACTTCATATGTGATTATATGTACCTTAAAACTGGTCTGAAATCTATGAAAGCAGCATTCTGATATAGAAGCCTGTCAATTGAAGTTACTACTAGCCATTTAACACATATGCTATATGTTGGTGTAATATTTAAAACAAATCAATATAAGTATCATTAGAGTGAAAGGTCAGGTGACACCTTAAGCACTTGTGATAGAAAATGTCATTATGCATTAAGTGAGCTTATTTTAACCCATATTACTTTCTATCCATCAGCCTCTGAATGGAAAATCAGTTGTAATTTGTAATAAGATTAGTTTATCCTGTTAAGTAAAGCACAACAATATAAATAACATGGGATAAATTAATTTAAAAGAAAAAAATGCACACTTACTTTTCCCTTTTTTTCCTTCCCCTTCAGTTTACCATAAACATAAATACAAATAAGATAATTGAAGATTTCTTTCTTGAGAATCAAACTGAGTCCAAATGGTGTAGTCAGCAAGTTTAAAATAAATTTTTAAAGTAAATACAACCTTTCCCAGCATTTCTGATGCTTTTTCAATGAAATTACATGTACTGACTTCCTGGTTGGCAGGTCGACTAGCTCTGACATCATCAAAATGCGTCACAATGTCGTGGAGTTCATTCCAGAATGCAGAGAAGATTTTTAGTGAAAATAAGGTAGTTCATGAAGAAATAAGCTTGTGGACATCAAGCTCGGGCTTCACAAAGTCTCTGGAAGATGTTTTTTCATCATTTTGAGTGAAAAAAATGCCAAAAATAACAAGTATGTAACTATTTAAAATGTATAGGGAAAGATCATATGAGTAACATCTGCATGCTTCCCATAGCATGCTCACACATGCACAGCTAGTTTGAACTGTCCTTTACAAATAAACAGCACCACTGAACTCCAAATGTAGCACAAAGTATTTTAAATAAATCACATAGCCTTATTAATCCATTTTATATTCACATGACAGAAAAAAAGTGTATTTAAAACTGTAAAGCAGTTCACTTATGAATCATATAAAAATGTTAAGAGATTGTTAAATCATATTATCTCCATATGAATTTAACATATATACAAGTTTTAAATTAATTTTTAGAGTATAAACTATAAAAAAACAGTGTTCAGTATGAATTACAGAGAATGATAATTGAATGTGTGGTGAGCTCTTATTTACTACTAACTATGTAGATTTAATTGATCTGACTGTAAATAGTTTAAAAAAATTTAGAGATTATAAAGGGAATCTAGAATGTTTATATATGGGAAGTTCTTATTTTACTGTCTCAATGGCACCATTTGTTTAGCCTTCACTCTTAAGATATCTTTATAACAATACCCATAACTATATATTTACCATTAGTATACACTTTTACCTCAGAATAAGTAAAATTAAATTATGAAATTATGTGTATACTTAAGGTCATGTGTGAATGGCATGAAAAAAGGAAAAAGCAGGCTTACCTTGTAAGTGAAAAAATCAACATATAATTAACACAGTGACAGTGTTTCCAGAAACATAACAAACTGCAAACATAGATATTTAAGTCACTTGTTTCTTAGTCTTTTTTGTTTCTCTGAAGTCTTCCAAGTGGGATTAGAAGCCATTCTCTTAAGCGTGGGATTAGCCCATTCCATTTCTTCTACTTTTTCCAAGATCTTATGGACTTTTACATAGTTCAGAGCTGAATCTAAGTCTTCAAATATTTTGGGATCTTCCGATGAGAATATCTTTAGCTTCAAGAGGGAACAAAAGGTGTGTTTCACCTGTGCTTTCTTCAATTCTTTTATCAAAGGTAAGAATATTTTTCTTTTTGCTATAACTGCTGATGAATAATCAATGTCAAAATGTATCTTAGCTTCATTTAATTTAATTGGTAACTTGGACCAGGCAGTTTTTAACACTAATTCCTTGTCTGAGGATGAGAGGAATTTGACAATGATAGATCTAGGTTGCTTTTTGCTAGCAGTATTCACTGTTGCAAGGGAACAATGTGCCCTCTCAATACCAAAGGACATAGCTTCAGTAAGATCAAGAGTCTTAGGTAGCTAAGTATTGAGAAAGTTAGTCATGTTGTTCTCTTCTGGGCCTTCTGGTAGTCCAAATATTCTTAGGTTGTTGCGTCTGGATCTGTTTTCTAGATCAACTAACTTATTTTGTAGAGAAGTATTTTGTTTGAGTAAGAATTCCACATTGTTTCCATTTTCCATAATTCTCCCATCCATATCGGTTAGAGCTTCTTCAATACCTGTTATCTGTGATTTTTGTTGTAACAAGTCTTGGTGAAGTAAATCCATTTGTTTGGTAGTTTTTTTCCTTGAAATTATCTATTTTCATATCCAGCTTATAATTTTTTGTAGTAAGATCCTGTATATTTGTTATCAAAGTCTGATTCTCTCTTTTGAGGCTGGAATCTTGGTTGCTGGATTTAGTGAAGCTCATGATGAATTCTTTCAGATGAGGAGAAATCATCCAGGAATAATGTGACAAGAAAATCTGCCTTTTTTTGTTTTTACCTAGATATTATTGTAGATGAAGTTAAGTTCTTTCAAATCATATATAAAGGTATTTTCAGTTTTTAGTTTGAAGGCAGAATTCCTGTCAGAATAATATTTCTTTAGTGGAGTTGTTGAAATCTGCTGCTAC
The DNA here is from genome assembly GCF_019279795.1 of Protopterus annectens. Taxonomy (NCBI): domain Eukaryota; kingdom Metazoa; phylum Chordata; order Ceratodontiformes; family Protopteridae; genus Protopterus; species Protopterus annectens. The sequence goes on along the minus strand of NC_056727.1, from coordinate 999,848,235 downwards.
TCAGAGCCCATCTTGGCCACGCCCCCCATTATTCACATTATTGAAACACACTGCCAGTGTATCTTAAGATGCCAAATGTAGATCTTTGTAATCTTTAATTGTTGCAAAATGTCTCTGCAATGGAACTAGTGAGATGCACTCATACACGCACACACACTTACACACACACACACACACACACACACACACACACACACACACACACACACACACGCGCGCGCGCGTGCACGCACACACTCACACATACGTGCACGTACACACACACACACACACAAAATCATATTTGATAATTTAGGTGCACAGTACTAGTTGACTATGGCAGGAAATAGTCTATTAGGTTTTTATTATTAATGTATCTACCACTGTGTAATGAAAGACCTTCCTGCCTGTGTGAACCTGCTTTGGTAGACTTGTCAGTCCATTGAGAGGCTGCTGAAATATTTGAGGATTAGAACAGAAACTCCTGGGTTACCTTTTTTTGCTTTTTTGAATCCCACTTTCTGCTTTAGGGTTTAAGGAATTCTGTTGTGTGTATCATTCAAATCATGGATTTAGAGCCACCCATTTAAATGTATGGATTAGATATATAGAACTGACTTCATCATTGCTTTCTTCTCTGGTTAAACACTTTTAAAATATTTTACAAAGGGTCGGTTGCTTGCATATTCAAGCAGCTGGTCTACTTAACTGCATGGTTGTTAACTGTCCTCGATTTTCAGAAATCCCACTGATTTTGCTCTAAAATTCTGCCCTGCCCTGTCTATCTTAGTTTAAGAAAAGGAACTCCTGAACTTTGTGCCCCATGGATAAAGATTATTACACAGCAAAAGTGTTTATGAAAGTCTTTTGTAATTGATAAAGATCAATGCACAATGGGGTGAGGCATTGTCCACCCCTTTTACTCCATTGTATAATCGTAGCACTGAAAGCACAGAGTACATATGCAAATGTCTACCCCCGGGATTATACATGATTCACAAACTCTACACCAGGTTACCAGCTGTGTATGAACTGGTCCCAGTGGGGTAACCTACAGAATTAGAACTGTGTAACTACAGACAGTGAAATATTTCTGACTACACTGAACCTTCCCAACACACAGTGCTGATGTTATACAGCTGAGCAGCAACATCAGCATACACACACACACACACACACACACACACACACACACACACACACACACACACACACACAAACAAAAAAAAACATGCAGGTAAATCTACTGTTGCAACCACGTATGTTTTAGTTCACTCACTGAGATGCTCCCAAGCTTCAGACAATAGTAGATGCCACAGTGCCAGGTGTCACCACTACCATAATATGGTAATGAAGCTAAATCTGTCTAATGATTAAAGATTTTAGTTGAATCACAGTGTATCATGACCATGGAGCAGAGTGGAGCAGGGAACAGTTACTTAGTAAGTTATAATATACCAGTACAAATGGAGCAGCACTGTGTACAATGCATACGTCTGTGTCATTCACAAGATGTTTCCTCTGTAGGCCAGCTCTCATTACTGAGATCCATGACCATGAATCATAGTACTGATGGGAAGCATACTAAACATAATAGTTAGAATACTTATAAATATCCATGTATAATTTTGTAGAAAGTATTTAAGAATAAAAGCACTAAACAGAACCATTATATTTACAGACTTTTGCTTTTACAGAAAAATCATGCTAATCCAAATTCAATTATTCTTACAACGTTCTAAGTGAATAATCCATAAAATGAAAAGCATTCCTGTTTTAGAGCTCTTTTCCCCTCATTATTTTGGTTCTGTTTCTGATTCTAGACTGAAGAGGTTGAGAACTATAAATAACTGCTGTTCTTTGTTTGCTGTTTTTATGTCTGTAACCAGAGCTAGATCATGGTCAAATGGGGCCCTAGGCAGGATAATAGATTGCCCCCCCCAAAGCAGCCTCTATTGCAGCAACCCCCTCCTCCCATCAGCCCGCTCTCCAGCCATTCCATTGTCCCATTACTTGGCTATGTCTCACCAGTTACCATAAATACTGTACAAACCTGTCAGTATGCATACAGTTTTCTTATTTATGTAGCACATCCACAGGTGTAGCTGAAGTAGATATGGGTTCCTTCCTACCTGATTCTGGTGACACCCCTATAGGCCCAACACACCAAGGTGGCTAGAATGACAGATTTTATTCTAGGTGACACATCTAGCTTAAAAGACAATAGCACAATCACAAACAAATGATTTCAACAGTGCACCATTTAGCAATAAGGCAAGGTGAGATATACATGCAATGAAAACATACATTCACCCTCTTCCCCAGAACTCAACAGAAAAAGGTCTAGACATTCAAACATGCACAAAGAAGGCAATATCAATGAGCAGTAAAGCTTTATAATGCAGCAATGCAAACACAGGAAAAATGCAATGTCATTAAGCAATAAACGAGTTATAATACGACAATACAGATATGAAAAAATGCAATGTCGTTGAACAGCAAAATTCTTGAAGGCAGCATTACTAACACAAGCAAAATGCAATGTCATTGAACAATGAAGATTTATAATGCAACAATACAAATATGAGAAAATGCAGTGTCATTGAGCACTACTAACACCCTCAACCCCCTTGATAAATTCTAAACAGACCAACTATGAAACACTCTATTATACCCTGTTCACTGACCAGTGACTACTTACAGTCTTGCTGCTGGCATGATGGGGCCCAAGTTGGAGCTCATATGGATCCCAGTTATTTGTAATCCCCAAAGCATTAGGGGGGATCCATAATCTTATAAAAATATAAAATGATGGCCAGAGCCTCTCACCACTCTGTCGAGAATATCCTAGTGACCAGACACCATGGTTCCTCTGATGAGAAAAGTAGAAAATCACTTACCAGAACTCTGGTAATCATCTATGGCTTCCCTGTACTAGGCCCAAAGGAACTCCTTTTCTTGCTGAATCATATGCAGATGTGGAACTACTGGTTTCAGACTTCTCTCCTGATTCCAAAAAATAACATCATTCAGGATTTCAGCAACAGCCAGACACCATCTGCTACTTCACTTCCCTGTCCCAAAGCACTAGAAAGAAAATCCAATCATGCTGCAAGGCCATTTTTCCCTTCAGCTCCCTGTTTCAGTCTTCCCTCCTTCAGCTAGTATCTCAGTCTCCTCTTTCACTTTCAAAATGGTCTTTTATATCCCTGAAAAGGAGCTCCACCTTGTGGTATAATGGAAACCTACAGTCTATTACTTCTACAATGAAATACAGTGGGAGCTACATTTATTTCTGCAGTGATTACAGATATTGAAATAAAAGTTTTAAATTAAAATTTTATAGCACAAACATTGATAGCCATTTGCTAAACAAACAATACAGTCTTACAATGAAAACAGACTTAGCATGAGCAGTAAACTTCTTTGCCCTTCAAATTCACATTAATTGAAACAGCATTAAAATCCACATTCAAAGAAATGCATCTGGCCAATGGAGGATTAAATTTGTCTTTGGGCTGTTTTCAAACCATAGGCTCCTTTCACACATTTTAGGGCCATGCATACACATATGGGCTCTTTGATTCATCTGCCTGATTGTATTAATTTTTATTCCTTGAATAATACAGCATCACTTGTTAGAGTGTGTTTTAAATTTGTAGTTTTGAACATTCTTCCACTAAGCAATGAAACAAAGTGTATGAACCAATAATGACAAAACTATCCATTTCAGAAAATTGCAACCATGAAAGGTCCTTCATACTTCTGTCATTACAATCTACCAATATCAGTCAATAGGTACAATCTCTGCAGAAGTAAAAGTCATCCGAATAATTCCACATAAAGAGATCTGTAGCTAATGAAGAGGTTGCTACTGGCAAACAACTTTACATTTTAGTGTTTTATCTACAAATCCAGTGCCTGCTTCTCTTGAAGAATTAATTGCCTATGTTCCTTCAGAATCTGGTAGATGGTGTAGAGGATTGAGGCTGTTGTCTCCACTGAAGCTTACAATTCCTTCAGCATTCTGGTCGTTGGTATAGAGGTTTCAGGCTCTTTTCTCCTGTAGCCAAGTTACAGGATCAAGCCTGATCAAGTTGATTGACTAACCTGCCACACCCCTTAAGCAGAGCATTACATACCATACTTCTCAACCTCTTAGTGCAAGAAATCTGGAGAAAGCCTAAAATAATGAGGGTTTTTTTGAATGGAAATGGCCCATATTCTCCTGTTCCTCACTCCACTCTATACATCATCATTCTCTCTGAACCACTCTATTCTTTCTCCTCTTCCACCACTAAACAGTCCCTTACTCTCTTGCATGCCTTACCTTGGAACTTACCACTTTCACTGATTGTTTTCTTCTTTTCCTTTCTTCTTTTCCTTTTTGGCTCTACTCACTCCGTTCACCCTGCAGGCTCACTCCGATCCCCTACCCTACCCCCAATTCCCACCCACCTCCACTGAAACTACACTTATACTAACCTAACCACTCCCACTACCTCACTACCCAATCCAAAAGTAGCCATCATTCCATCCCTCTATACCCCCAATAAATTAAAGCTATACTCCAACAAATCACAAACAACAACCTTCAATCCTCATTAGACTATATTACCACCAACCCATACCTATCTCTTCACCAACCAATTAACTTTTTTTCAATCCTTAATCACCTAAACCTACCATCTTATCTTATAAGATGACACTTAAACCTCTACCTCTACTCATCAAAATAGTATTCCTACTCACCTTAACTTCCCCAAACTATCTCACCCAACTTACCAATTCTAACCACTCCCCCTCATTCCACACCACTGTATCATCCCAAACAAAACACAATAACACTATTACCATGATATCTCCTCACCTTTACACCCTAAATACTTCTATGCTCTTTTCCTATAGACTACTGCTCAACACTAAATCCATTGCTCCCAATTACAATACCTTTGACTCCACAAAACTCATAACCCATACATTACACCCCAAATTCACCGAACATCTCCTCCAATATCTCATCTCTATCCTTCTCTCTGGGGATATCCATCCAAACCCAGGCCCCTCTACCACAAAAAGCCAAGACCCGCAAACCCATCCCCCCCAAACAAAATGTAAACCCCTCCACTTCTCAGCTCTGAATGCTCAGAACGTATGTAACAAAATCCCTAACCTTCAAGCCTGGCTTCTACATAACCAGCCTGATATTCTCTCCATCTCATAAACCTGGCTTAAGCCCCACATAAAATACTCAAAATTAATACCACCCAACTATCACATACTAAGGAATGACAGAACACAAAAAAAGGTGGTGGCGTAGCACTTTTTTACTCAGCATCCCTTTCAGTTACCCCTTACACCAAACCCTTTCCTAAATTCTGCAAAGCAGAAACAATACCAGCCCTACTCCACCTAAATAAGCATAAACTAATATTTGTTCTCTCCCTCTATATTCCCCCTGAAGATAGTATATCATCCCTTGAGCAAATTCTCTCCTGGGTCTCCTCCAACATTAATCATGAAACCATAATACTGGGTGATGTTAACATAAACTGGGACACAATACAATCCCCCACCAACTCTCTCAATATTAACTTATACAAATTTACACAACTAATCAACTCCACCACCAGACCAGCTAAGAACTTCAATACTGGAAGTATCATAGACTGGATTCTGGTAACCCATCCTCATTATATCTTAGACAGAGGCATTCTCCTAGACTCACTAGCAGACCATTTCCCCAGTTTTGCCCATCACCTCCCCTCCTCTGTGCAACTAACCCACTCCTACACCTCTACTCGCTGCTTATAAAACTTCCATTCCAAAACTTTCACCAACACACTAAAAAACACAAACTGGAACCCATTAAAAACCCTTCCTTTAGACAATGCTCTTTCCTACTTCAACA
>NC_056727.1:999674845-999837345 GCF_019279795.1 Protopterus annectens | reverse complement strand
TCTTTCAGAGCTGTTTTGAGTAGGAGCAGTACAAAACAAATTCAAAAAGCATGTCTTCTTATATCCAGACACTTCAAAATTAATATGGCGTCCTTGTACATGTTCCTTGAATACTTTAGAGTTGGAGCAGTGTTGATCTCTTTATGTCTCAGATCAACAACAGAGAATCAGCTTTTAAATGTCAATCTAAACTCTCCCTGAAAACTGGATTACCAAAATAATTTCTTCCTGTCATCCAAGCCTTTCCTTTAGACTGTAGATTCCCTCTATGACAGGCAGAATTTTATTGGTTTTACTTTTTGGATCCAGAGTGTATCTTTCCTGTTGAACAATCTGTCTCTGTCTTCAATGGAAAATAGCAGTAGTGAAGTACCTTATGTTTTTCAATTCCCTTTTTTCAATAGTTTCCTTGAGTAGCCTGCAGTTTTAGCAGTTTTTTTTGTGCCACATTTTAAGGTCTTCCTGTGGGATGAAACAGTTTGGCTGATTGTTACAGCAATCTCTCCTTGTCATGTAGCAAAAAGGATGCTGTCTCTGATTTGAGTTTTAATATCTACAGTATTTTTTTGTGAAACAGGTCATCTTGTGTCTGTGAAAGTAGGCTTTTTTTGAGTTGTAAACAATCATATGTGTAGTAGAAGGCATGTTTTATCACAGCTATTGTGATGCATTCCACATAGCTTTCGCAGCAATATATGGCCTTGCTCAAAAGGAAGGACTGACATACCTTGTTTGTGCTAATTAGTTTCATCTATTGTCAGGACAGTGATGTGTGGGTGTCATCTGTTATCACTCATAGTTCATCACTGTAAGCATCTAAGGATCGAACACCCTGCTCTTTCTGTCTGATTTTATTAGTCTATTTTATACTCTAACATTTTACAATCTGAGAAAGAAATGCTCCCTTTTCTTGTCAACCTGGTTAGAAAATCATATCCCATCTCGGACATGACTTTTTAATCTAGAGCTTATTTGAAACAATCCTGTCTTGGTTTATGATTTACTGTGCAGCTGCCTGGTAAAAGGAGATTTATTTTGATATCTATTTTATTTTTTTTTACTGCTGGTGTTTATTGTTTGTAGGAAAAAAAGGGAATGGCTTGTAGACAAGATTTACTTTGTTTTTTATTTTGTTATTTTACCTTTACTTTTCACTGTTTGTTATTAGATAGGGAATGGTATTAGACAATCAAACTCTAGCCATACCAAGTCAGCCAGGAGGACAATCCAGAGCTTATCTGAAAACAACCGTGTGTTATTTTTTGTTTTATTGATCTTTAATGTTAAAACAAGGTGAAACTGCTAGCGATGTAAAGGAAATCCAACTTCTGTATGAGTTTCACAACTGGTACAGTAGGTTAGAGCAGCAACTTTATTGTACTTTATTTAATATTTAATTGTACACTGTTTGTGTATTTTTTCTCATCAAAGTTGACCTAAAATCTCTTTGAATTCTGTGGTAACTGATCTTGATATCCTTTTCTTTTAGAAATTTTTTTCTTTATCAGCAGCTGAAAATGCATTCCTTAAATGAGTATGCTGTTAATGATTTTCTAAAGCACACGTATCTTCTACAGTGTAATAAATGCTCTGAATATTTAAGGTAGCACCTGGTAACACTGGTGATCTGTGTTCCTTATGTCAAAAGCTAGATGATTTCCTTACCATTATTAGTAGCAAATCTGCACTTATTGATGACGATTGCACTTGTGCAATTGGCAGAGCTTGGAGAACTGTTGTGACATATATTAATGAGTGGACTGATGAGATAAACAATGTTAGGCAAAGTGCAAATAGAGCACATTTAGGGAAGGAAGTGTCTACTGTCAGCAAAGATCTTTAACTTCATATTAAACAAAATAATATCAATGACAAGTTTAGAATACCAGACACAAGTATTCAGCAATCTGACAATTCAGAGCATACAGTAAAAAAATAAAGAAAGGAAGAAGTTCTCAACAAATAAAAAGGGAGAAAAAGAAACTTGAGTAATGTCTTATAAAACCAAGAGAATACATACTAAAAAGGAAACTGCTTTGTTATGTAACACACATTACAAGGAATGATAACATTGTTCTATCAGAACACCTTCAGTCAACAGAAAAAGGACATCGTTTTTCTAAAAGAGAAGGCAGAAAAAAATGAAAGAAAGGAAGAAATCAAAACTGAATGTGGAAGGAATGAAGAACATTACTATAAGCATAAAGAGGAGAAAGAGATGTTAACAACATGGCTGACGTCGTGTATGTACAACATTAGCTGGATGAGAACTGTATGCTTGCAAATGTAATAAGCATTGAAAACAGTGGGATTAATAAGACTAATGGTGATGAAGATCATTCCTTTGTAACAACTGATAGAGCAGATATTACTGAATTAGAAGATGAAGATTCTTCAGATCTGGTCAGAAATTATATTTTTGTAATTGGAGATTCAATTATTAGAGGAACTGATACTTACATTTGCTGAGAAGATAATGAACATTGAATAGTGTTATGCTTACCTGGAGCAAAAAACAGAGGATGTGAAAAAGGCTTTTGAACACTTTAATGTTAGGAAGTATGGATCTACTTTTAGTCACGTTGGTACAAATAATCTTACCCACAAGGATTCCTTGGTTTTTAGTAGGAAATTTACAACCCTGTTAAATAGCATAGCTTATATAGGTGTTAGGACATATTTTTCACAAATTCCATTTAGAAAGTTGAGTCAAGTCACTGTGAATGAAAAGATATCTTGCATAAATACCTACATGAAAAAAATATCCCATTTAAAAAAATGGAAATGTGTAGAGCATCCAAGCCTAATTTTGGACACATGTTTAGACAGGATAGCACGCACTTGTCAAGATCAGGAAAGATAATTTTGCAGCAGGTATTTTACAATATTTGACAAAAACAAGACAAATTTTTGCCAAGTCATAAATTTAACATTTCACAGATGGGAACATTTGACGCATCTCTGATGGTTATTTATGCTAGGAGTATTAGCAATAAAGTTTTTTCTTATTTATTGGAACATTTGCTACATTTTTTACAAGACTGGTGTTGTTACTGTTTGTGAAACATGGTTAAAAACAATGACTGGAAACCAGTTCTCTCAGGATATTAATATTTTACTGTGACAGAGATTCTAACAAAATAGGAGGTGTTATGACAGGGTTTAACTATTATGACACTTGTGGCAATTACATGTTCAATGGCAACACCAGTACTGTAGATTGTGTAGCTATGGCAACATGACAACCCGGGAACGTATAGCAGTTGCTGGAGTGTATAGACCACCAAAGTCAAGTGCCGATGACCTAGAGGAATTCACACATTTCTTGCATGAAACACAAGAAGGAAGAATAATAATGGCTGGGGGGTTAAATTTACCAGAAATAGACAGGGGTAATATTGATGCAACAACATTCATAACGAAATTATTTGCAATGTATGTTTAGGAACAACAATTGCTTCAGACTGAAAAAAAGTCTACCAGACAACGAAACATACTAGACAGTTTTCGGCTACCTAAATAAATTACTGTTACTTCATGTCAAGTTTTACCACCCCTGATATTCAGTGACCATTGGGTAATAAAGGTTACATTTTTGCAAGATAATTCTGCCAAACTGAGATCGAAACCACTGCACAGAAAATGAATATCAAATTATATGTAAGCAAAGTAGTAACTATGTAAAACTAATTGGAACAATGTATTCAGTGGAAAAACTGCAGAAAGAATGTAAAAAGTTTTGAAAGAGAAATTGCTTGAATGCAAAAAAAAAAAAAAAACTACATCAGGATCTAGGCACTCAACATCAGGAGGATATATTTCTGTAAGAGCAAGTTACTTGATTAAGGTGAGACTCAAATATATATATATATATATATATATATATTATATATATATATATATATATATATATATATATATATATATATATATATATCTACACACACACACACACACACACACACACACACACACACACACACACACACACACACACACGCTATATACACACACACACACACACATATATATATATATATATATATATATATATATATATAAAATGTTAGAAAGGTCGAACTATAACTTTGAAAAATGAAATAAACAAGCTGGGACAGATGAATTAAACATAGTGTGAGACAAAATCAAGAAAAAAGTTAATGAATGAAGATATTGAGCATAATAGGAAACATTTTATAGCTACAGAAGAAAAAAAAAAAGAAAAAGCACCAAACCAGGCATGTCCAAGGGTCAGCTTCTGGTGATTTCTCCTGTCCACCTGGTGAATCTGAGCATACTGGGGCAATGCAGCAATTGCCTCATGTACACAGACGACCCTCTCCTCCTACCACCCAACACTACAACCTGTGAGAGATGCACTTATATAGCCAAAATGGAAGCAAAACTCTCTCCACCCAAGATTGTGCTAGACAGTCAAGAGGAGAAGGTTAACACCCACACTAAACCTCAAGCAACACATAGCCCTTCTAAACCCACACCACCAACACCCACATATAGCAACACTAAATTCACATATGCAGAGGCCCTTAACTGTAACCTCCCCAAGCAACAAGGACCTCTGAAGCTGAAATGCAAACACCAATCACAACCAAAGTGTCACATAGCTCACAACACCAGTGTGCCACCCAGCAACAGCCCCTTAGGCAAGACAACGTACCTAACACTTTAGTCATAGGTGACTCTATAGTCCGGCACACTGATGTCCCACTCACCAGGTTGAACATGGAGAAAATTACAATCAGCTGCCTGTCGGGTGCCAGGAACCACCACATAACGCATGCACTCAAGTCACTCCACAACAAGTACAAATATGACTCTGTCATTGTCCATGTTGGAGTGAATGACTTGAGACGTACCTCCCCGGACTACATGAAAAGAGACATGGAAGAGCTCTCGGATCATGTGGCCCAGGCAGGTATGACACTAACCCTGAGTAGCATCCTGCCTTTGCCCAGAATGATACCACAATATAAGGACAAATTGATTGACTTCAACAATTGACTAAGCTTCTTGTGTCATTCAAAGGGGATCCAGTATCTGTCTGCCTGGGAAGACATGATTGACAGACCATGATGCTTTGGCAGAGATGGTCTGCACCTGTCACCCCTGGGATTCAGGTTACTGGCTAAGGCTCTTGCCACCCCTATAGTGCCTTTTTTAGGCAAAGTTCAAAGGACAAAACTACCACCGTAACAGGTAAAAGCATGCAAAATCTGAAGGTAATGCTACTCAATGCTAGAAGTCTAAACCTCAAAATGCACTCTCTCGATGCACTCCTAAAAATGGAGAACATCAATATCTGTGCAGTAACTGAGACCCGGTTCAAGGCTCCAGAGGGCACCCCTGCAATACCAGGCTACAACTCTTACCACACTTTTCGGCCAACAAACCAGGACCGAAACACTAAAGGTGGAGGAGTGTCAATATTCACTAAGGATATTCACACCACCAGGCTAGTTGCCCAACACAATGTGTCTGAAATTCTCCAGGTGCAACTAACACTAGGTAAGACTGCAATCCAAATTATAGCTTGCTACAGATCCCCCACCATGCCCCAAGATTCTCACTACACCTTTCTAAACATACTGGAAAATATTAAGATAGAACCAAACACCCTAATACTGGGTGATTTTAACTACCCTGCCATTAACTAGGAAAACTACTTGTGTACCAAGACCTTTGCCCAACGGTTCTTGGAATTCATAAATTCCAATGCCCTGGATCAACTAATCCATAGTCCCACCAGGGGGTCCAATATCCTAGACCTGGTCATTACCAACATGGGAAATCGATGCCCCACACCTAGGGTCACCCCCTCGTTAGTCAGGTCTGACCATAAGCAAATCACCTTTAACATCCACATCCCACCCCCATCCCCCAGTAAGGAAACCTCCATAAAGAACTTCTCCAAAGCCAGCTTCATGCTACTCAAGTCAGAAGTGACAACCTTCATGACACCCATGCAGACTGGAACTGAAAGTTCAACTGCTGAATCCTACACTAAGGCACTGTACGAGCACATCCACTCATGCATGAATCGTGCCATCCCAAATAGAACCAAGATGCTCTCATCCAAAAAAGGGAAGTCAATCTGGTGGTCCCCTGCCATAAACAAACTTTACAACAAAAGGAAGAAACTGTTGCAGAAAAGAGGATGCAAAAAACTCCCTTACCAACCTCAGTAAGAAACTAAGATCCCTCATAAAATCCTTCAAAGCTAGTTACAAAAATAAAATTGTCAAAGATTCCAAAGACAACCACAAGGCATTCTATAACTATGTCAAGAATCTAAATGGCAATGCTCAGATCTGCTCTGAGCTAAAACAGAATGGCATTAAATATACTGATCCCAAGGATATTGCCAATATCCTGGCAGATCGATTCAGTGCCAATTTCACCCCCTCTCACCCCCTAAATGGCATCTGAATACTGGAAGATTGCCAAATTCCAGTAATAACGGCCACACAGGTAAAAAACGCACTCTCCAAAGCTAAGAATACAGCATCCATGGGACCAGATGACATCCCGGGCTGTGTACTACATGAACTACAATATGAACTGGCACCTCACCTAAGTGTCATGTTTAATCATAACCTCACCTCAGGTTTTGTGCCCACTGAGTGGTGCAGAGCTACAATTATCCCACTCCACAAGGGGGGATCCACCTTGGATCCCGGAAACTACCGTCCCATCAGTCTGATGAGCCTTGTCTGATAAGCCATACAGTGTATTATCATGGAACTTATAAACAAAGACATTGGCAACCTTCAAACACTGGACCCCACCCAGTCTGGGTTTTTGAAGGGTGGATCTTGTCTCCTGAACCTGATTGACTTCTTCGAATAAGTCTCCAGAGCCATGGACAAGGGTAAGGTGGTCCACACAGCCTATCTAGACCTTGCCAAGGCCTTTGATACCATCCCCCACTCTGGAATCATAGATAAACTTACTAAGCTAGGCATTAATCCCTACATCACCAAATGGGTTGTTAACTGGCTTACTGATAGAACCCACACTGTAAAAGTAACTGACTCCAAATCCAGCTCCAGACAAGTGACAAGTGGAGTACCTCAGGGTTCAGTCCTGGGACCGCTCTTGTTTGGCATCTACTTCTCTGAAATACAGGCCAACACTAAGGGACTCTGGCTAACAAAGTTCACAGATGACTGCAAACTGGGAGCCATTATTGAATCCCCAAATGATGTGGATACTCTACAAAAGGGCCTTACAGAAACAGATGCTTGGTGCCAGAGTCATGGGCTCAAGCTCAATGCCAAGAAATGTATAGTTATCCCCTTTGGGAAAAAACATGTACCTGTGAATTACCATATAGGTGGCAGTACACTAAACACCGAAAGTATAATGATACTTAGGGACACCGGTGGACAGTGGTCTCACCTTCGATAACCACATCGCCACAACAGTCAGGAAATCTGCCTATGTGGCACACCTCATCACTAAGAGATTTTCATCCAGAAAAAAGGAGGTCATTGTCCCACTGTACTCATCCCTCATTAGACCCATTATAGAATACAATGCCCCATTTGGTATGTACCTCTCAAGACATCTGCAACAACTGGAAAGACCGCAGAAATACCTCACTAAAAGAATCACAGACCTAAAGCAGATGCCCTATGCTGACCGCCTTAAAAAACTCCAGCTATACTCTGTCACATATCGTCTACTCAGAGGTTATCTCTACTTAACATACAAGGCCATGTCAAACCCAGAGCTGTTGGACATGCTACACTTAAAGAAATCCCAATCCCTCAGAGCCACACACTCCAGGGATCTAAACCTTGTTGTCACAATAAATAAAACATGCTGGAGGGATAGGTTCCTGACCCAGAGACTCCCCAGACTCTGAAATAGATTGCCCATACATGTCAAGTAGAGTGCCTCTTTGGCCCTCTTCAAAAGGAACCTTGACGATTGGATGGGAGAAAGGAAATTCACCCTGGGATCACATCAGTCACCCTGCTAGACAGGGGTCCAGGGAAGTAAATAGTGTGGGAAGAAATAGCCAGGGAATTATTATGGCTAGGCTTGTATAGGCCCTAGGGCTTATAGCCTAGTACCAACCTATGAACCTATGGTAGGAGTAAAAACTTACAAACTGACAAACTGTGTGTAGATTCTAACATTTATTCTCATACTCAATAGATTATAGATATATTTATAAATGTTTCTGTAGAGCAGTTTGGCTACACACAGGAGGTGATAAACTGTCCTAGCAATATCTATGTAGCTGTAGATGCTGAAATGAAATAGATTATATTGAAAAAGAGCTACCCAAACAAACCACAGGGAGGATTCAGAATTAGTAATAATGGCCTGAGAACACTTTGGCATTAACTTACAGTACGATTATATCTGTTATTCAGTAGGTTGTATAAATATGAGGAGATTCCTCAAGACTAGAGACATGTATTTGTAAACCTTTCTTTAAGGGAAAGGAAAGCAGGACAAACTGAGAGTCATATAGACCCATAGCTTTACTTTTTTGTAGTAGAAAAACATTTGTGCTGTGATGTAATTTATATAGATTTAACTTCAGCATCTGATAGGGTTGCATGCAAATCACAGGTCAATACAATATAGTAACTAGGTATTGATATATTCTTGATAATATGGCTAGCTGCATGGCTTATCAATAGGATGTGGCAGGTATCATACAGCAATTGAACAGATGAAATTCAAGATTATAGTCAGGGTACCCCATGGGGCTCTGTTCTGGGCCCATACTTGTTTAGACTAAATATGTCAGAGCTATCTTTTTCACCTGAGGTGTTCTGCAGTCTGTATGTAGATGACTTGAAAATGGGTAAACTGATTACATGTATTTCAGATAGGCCATGTCTGCAAAGGAACTTGAATAAATTGACCATATGGGCACATGAGAATAATATGCTGATAAATACATCAAAAACTAAGAATATGAGATTTGGGAGAGTTAAATTGAAAGGCAAATATTTAATAGAGTACACAGTGATTAAAACTGTAGAATCATTTAAGATCCTGAATATATGGTTAGATTCAGCTTTGAGTTTTTCTAATCATATCAACCAATTGGTTAATGATAATTATAGAACTATAGGTTGTATAAAAAGATATATAAAGCCTAGGAAATCAGAAATGATGAAATCATTATTTACATTAGATATAAACTTCAGTACAGAATAACAATATGGAAACTTTTTGTCAGGCGTTCGCCCCAAGACTTCTTCAGAATAAAAACAGCTGTAACCAACTTCCGTTTAAAATAGCAACCAGTCAAGTCACATGTATGAAAAGTGCTAGAGTATTGGTTAAAAAACAAGAGGCAAAACATCATAAATTGAATAACAAATACATATAAAGCCTATTTTTAAAAAGTTTAAAAATCAAAATTGATCAACCCTAATCAAACAATGTTTAAAATCTGTCAACATATGTAGATTAAAAATTGAAAAATATTGTCAACATTATACTATATGTGAAATTCAGACTTTAATTTTAAATAACTTGAAATTGACACTGTTTCGTTTAAACCAGGTTTGCTTGTAGCATTGCTTCTGAGCTGCCAGGGTAGTTCTTTGTATTCAAGAAATAACTCCATTGGCCCGCCCCTACTATTTTCATTGCAAACCTGTTCTAAAACAGCAAACTTAAAGTTGTGATTTGGGTGATCCACTATGTGCTTAGCTAATGCATTGTTGCCATTGCCCTTCCATATATCATAAACGTGTTGGTAAATACGTTTATTTAATGTATTGATAGTCTTACCAATGTAAAAACATTGACAGTCCTGGCAAATAGCAATATATACAAGGTGCTTACTTTGACAGTTGAACTTTTTATGCAAGTACACTTTACCGTATCCACTAATAAAAATAACATTGGTTCCTAAAATAAAAGGGCATTGCATACAATGTCCACATTTACACATATAACCCTCCTTTTTGGTAGTGCAGTTATGTTCCAAAAGACTCTTTAAACATGTATCCCTCCTGTATATAATACAAGGTTTGTCCTGAAATCTTGATTTATAAGTATCATCAGTAGTGAGAATTGTCCAAGTGTTAAACAAGATGTCTCTAATGCTGTAAAAAAGGGGGTTAAAAGTAAAAATCATGGCATCAGTATAGGTAAGCCCCTCCCTAGTGTTTAAAGCCGAGGTCCTAATAATGTTGGTTGGACCAGAATCCAAGGCAAAACTTTACTTCATTTAAAATAGAGTCAACAAAGGTACCGGGGTACCCCCTTCTAGTTAGCATATCCTTATGCTTGCCAATCTCCTGTAAAAATAGTGTCCAATCATTGACCATCCTTGCTAGCCGTACCCCCTGTCCTTTAACTAAAGATTTTTTCTGATGGACGGGGTGAAAGCTATCAAAATGTAGCAAGGTGTTGGAATATGTGGGTTTTCTGACAACGTAGAAATAAATCTATGATTCTATAAATCCTTACTTATAGTAATGTCCAAAATATTGATAAATTCCCTATTTTGTACTTTAGTGAATCTAAGAAAATCAGTACTTGAGTTTAAGAAACAAAACAAACTGCTCAAGCTGTTCTTCATTTCCATACCAAAAATTAACAGATCATCAAGGTATCTCCCGTAAAATCTGCAGTGCCTAAAAAGTGCATTCTCAAATACTGTGGTCAGTTCCCATTGGGTCAATACAGTGTTCGCAAATAGCAGGGCACAAGCTGCCCCCATTGCCACCCCTGTTTTCTGTTTAAATAACTGTTTTTAAAAGGTAATGAAGTTGTTATGTAACACTAACTCCATAAGAGTCCATCAGAAAAAAATCTTTAGTTAAAGGACAGGGGGTATGGCTAGCAAGGATGGTCAGTGACTGGACACTATTTTTACAGGAGATTGACAAGCGTAAGGTTATGCTTACTAGAAGGGGGTACCCCGGTACCTTTGTTGACTCTATTTTAAATGAAGTAAAGGAAAAAAGAAATAATGGTCACTTTTTTCCACTTTTGGGTTTTGCCTTGGATTTTGGTCCAACCAACATCATTAGGACCTCGGCTTTAAACACTAGGGAGGGGGTTACCTATACTGATGCCACAATTCTTTCTTTTAACCCCCTTTTTTACAGCATTAGAGACATCTTGTTTAACAATTGGACAATTCTCACTACTGATGATACTTATAAATCAAGATTTCAGGACAAACCTTGCATTATATAACGGAGGGATACATGTTTAAAGAGTCTTTTGGAACATAACTGCACTACCAAAAAGGAGGGTTATATGTGTAAATGTGGGTATTGTATGCAATGCCCTTTTATTTTGGAGACCAATGTTATTTTTATTAGTGGATATGGTAAAGTGTACTTCCATAAAAAGTTCAACTGTCAAAGTAAGCACCTTGTATATATTGCTATTTGCCAGGACTGCCAATGTTTTTACATTGGTAAGACTATCAATACATTAAATAAACATATTTACCAACACATTTATGATATTAGGAAGGGCAATGGCAACAATGCATTAGCCAAGCACATAGCGGATCACCCAAATCACAACTTTAAGTTTGCTGTTTTAGAACAGGTTTGCAATGGAGTTATTTCTTGAATGCAAAGAACTACACTGGCAGCTCAGAAGCAATGCTACAAGCAAACCTGGTTTAAATGAAACAGTGTCAATTTCAAGTTATTTAAAATTAAAGTCTGAATTTCACATATAATGTTGACGATATTTTTCAATTTTTAGTCTACATATGTTGGCAGATTTTAAACATTGTTTGATTAGGGTTGATCAATTTTCATTTTTAAAGTTTTTAAAAATAGGCTTTATATGTATTTGTTATTCAATTTATGACATTTTGCCTCTTGTTTTTTTACCAATACTCTAGCACTGTTCATACATGTGACTTCACTGGTTGCTGTTTTAAATGGAAGTTGGTTACAGCTGTTTTTATTCTGAAGAAGTCTTAGGGCGAACGCCTGACAAAAGCTCTCAATTCAATAAACAGTTTGTGGTTGGCATACTGGTTACTTGCTTTTTTTCTTCACAGTTTGTGTACGGATGTTTCAGTAAGTCATTTATGGAACAAGGAACTGGCAATGCTACTACTGGCTTGGCTCCCATACATGAGTTGACAAACTCCATTGGGAATTTATCAGCACTTATTGAGGTGGTGACTGTACAAGTTACGGACCTCAGAAGGAACCTGGCAGGGCTATCTACAAAAGTTTATCAACCTGCTTATCTTTTGCAGGCAGCTAGTGGCTCTGTGAGTGCTTCTATTCCTCCAGGGCAGGGCAGTCCTATTTCCATGGCAATGGAACAGAGCAGTTCACCTACTGGCCAAGAAGTTTTAAGAGGCGGAGGCAACGTCATTAATTCTATTCCTGTACATTCTTTTTCTGAATGGATTACTAGTGGATTACAGTGTGATGTTGGGCCCGATCACATTACAACAGGTCGAGGGACTGTAGACCAACAAATTAAGGGTTTTGAAAAGGAAGTCATGAAGGTATGTAAGCTACAAGTGGAGAACTGTTATCTTAAGGAATGTGTTCATCGGCAACAGATTCCAAAGGGACTTAGAACTTGGAAATTTTCCATAGGTACTGCTGCTGGTTCAGAATTGCACAAGGAACTGCTTACTTTGTTTAACAAACACGGTTGTGAGTTACTTGATGTTCTTATTAGAGACAATAACAAGAAAATGAATGATTTAAAAATTAAAATAGATGCCATTAATGAAGGTTTACACAACAATTTGTTGTTCCAGACTAAAGCCAATGAATACAACGCTGTGTTAGTGAACATTGATAAAGCTATGGTTGTACTTAAAAATAAAAAAGGTAAAAAATTGGAAAGGGACAGGTTATAATATGAGCAGGAAAGGGCTTATCCCTTACCTAACAACAACAGCATAGGTTTTGAAGTAAGGGAGGGGACTACCACCCTTTAAGGGTCCCTGACATGGTTGATGACAATTTGAGTGATATGAATGAGCAGGTTATCCCTTTAGAGGCAACTTTGAAGAGATCAGAGCATCTCCAGAACCGGCAACAACAGCATTATAAAGAGAGAGCTGGGAATGGCAACTTTCAGAACAACTACAATGGAGGGCGAACATACAGGGGGAGGGGGAGAGGAATCCTAAACAATTGGTAGGGGACGATATAATTACAACATTTGAGATCATTACCAATGAGACTGGTGATTTTAAGATTTACAACTATAGTGAATTGGAAGTTGATGCACCATGGGCTAACCTTTTTCAAAAGGGACTTAACTTTGTCCCTACTACTACACCCAGGGTAGGTAGTTCTTTACTGGAACTTAAGTTGTTCATAAGGAAACTTAATTTCAAAATGTATTTCAACAACGATGAGCATCCTTCCTACAAGAATATAGGAGAATGTAGAAAAAACAAAAAAAACAACACTTTTAACCCCCCCTTACATCCAACTCTGCATGTATATGAAAACCTTTGTATGGAACAAATCCGTAAACTACACCATGGTAAAAACAATGTAGTTATGCACAATTTGACAGATACTGAAACTGATTTGTTAAAAACCATCAGAGAGAGTACTTCTATCAGAGTTATGAAACCAGATAAGGGTGGGGGACTGGTCATTATGAATCAGGCTAGGTATGCTGAAACAATGCTAACACATTTGTTCACTGATTCTTATGATGAGATTTCAACAAATGAACTCAACATCTGCTACAGAAATATAGACATTTGTTTAAATGATCTGCTTTTAAATGAACAAATTTCACTGAGCGAGCACAACTTCCTTACACAAAAACATCCACGAATTCCCACAATTTTTGGCATTCCCAAGATACATACAAGTGTTGAAAATTCCCCTTTTAGACCAATTGTGGATGCAAAGGCTTCAAAAACATTTAACTTGGCCAAATTCATTCACCATAATTTAAAACACATTCTGGACCAACACAATCATGTGTTAAAAGACTCTTGGGACTGCCTGAAAAAAATGCAAGGTAATCTGTATAGTGATAACTTAATATTCATCACTATGGATATCAAAGATCTTTTTACAGTTATACCTCATCAGGCAGGCATTGAATTGTTTTACGAATATTTGTGTTCTTTCACTTCTTTAGGGCACTCTAGGATTTTGATGTTCAGGATTCTTATAGAGTTAGTGTTACATAACAACTTCATTACCTTTGAAAACTAGTTATTTAAACAGAAAACAGGAGTGGCAATGGGGGCGGCTTGTGCCCCCCCCTATTTGCGAACACTGTATTGACCCAATGGGAACTGACCGCAGTATTTGAGAATGCACTTTTTAGGCACTGCAGATTTTACGGGAGATACCTTGATGATCTGTTAATTTTTGGGGATGGAAATGAACAGCTTGAGCAGTTTGTTTTGTTTCTTAAACTCAAGTACTGATTTTCTTAGATTCACTAAAGTACAAAATAGGGAATTTATCAATATTTTGGACATTACTATAAGCAAGGATTTACAGAATCATTGATTTATTTCTACGTTGTCAGAAAACCCACATATTCCAACACCTTGCTACATTTTGATAGCTTTCACCCCGTCCATCAGAAAAAATCTTAAGTTAAAGGACAGGGGGTACGGCTAGCAAGGATGGTCAGTGATTGGACACTATTTTTACAGGAGATTGACAAGCGTAAGGATATGCTTACTAGAAGGGGGTACCCCGGTACCTTTGTTGACTCTATTTTAAATGAAGTAAAGGAAAAAAGAAACAACGGTCACTTTTTTCCACTTTTGGGTTTTGCCTTGGATTCTGGTCCAACCAACATCATTAGGACCTCGGCTTTAAACACTAGGGAGGGGCTTACCTATACTGATGCCATGATTCTTACTTTTAACCCCCTTTTTACAGCATTAGAGACATCTTGTTTAACAATTGGACAATTCTCACTACTGATGATACTTATAAATCAAGATTTCAGGACAAACCTTGCATTATATAACGGAGGGATACATGTTTAAAGAGTCTTTTGGAACATAATTGCACTACCAAAAAGGAGGGTTATATGTGTAAATGTGGACATTGTATGCAATGCCCTTTTATTTTGGAGACCAATGTTATTTTCATTAGTGGATACGGTAAAGTGTACTTGCATAAAAAGTTCAACTGTCAAAGTAAGCACCTTGTATATATTGCTATTTGCTAGGACTGTCAACGTTTTTACATTGGTAAGACTATCAATACATTAAATAAACGTATTTACCAACACGTTTATGATATTAGGAAGGGCAATGGCAACAATGCATTAGCTAAGCACATAGCGGATCACCCAAATCACAACTTTAAATTTTCTGTTTTAGAACAGGTTTGCAATGAAAATAGTAGGGGTGAGCCAATGGAGTTATTTCTTGAATACAAAGAACTACTCTGGCAGCTCAGAAGCAATGCTACAAGCAAACCTGGTTTAAATGAAACAGTGTCAATTTCAAGTTATTTAAAATTAAAGTCTGAATTTCACATATAGTATAATGTTGACAATATTTTTCAATTTTTAGTCTACATATGCTGGCAGATTTTAAACATTCGAAATCCACAAAGAAATATCAAACATCCGTAAAACCAACCGTTTATTAAAACTGATAAACTGAAGCGCTTTGCGAAGCACTTTTCGTTCAAGTAATACACGAACTTCATCAGATGCCATAAAATCAAACAGTGCTATTTAAATAATATACGTAATCCATCAGCTGATAAATTAATTAAGAGCATTAAAGTAATATATTCTTTATATCAAATCAACACATAAATGCCATGCTTAGTTATAAAATTCTATAGAATACTTAAATCTCCCATTCAGGCATATCACATAATTAAAACAAAGAAACAAAACACAAAAGAGAACACAGAAAAAAGCAGTCTAACATAACTAGCAGCTACCGCAATATAAACATAACATAACCCTATTCTTTTAATTCCATTTCTATGTACATATTTATAAAACATATACTTTTCTATGTTTTAATTTATTTATATTATTTATATACATACATGTACGCAAATATATGTGTATATGTTATATATATATATATACACATACACATACTATATTCTATATTTATTTCATTTCATTTTAGGAACATCCACTAGACTTCATTTATTCTTATATTACCCACGTCTTATATATCCAAGTATTTAATTACCTATGGAGGCTTTTAAGTTTTAATATAGCCATAATTGAACACATATCATTAAGGCCCGGCCACTTATATGCATACATTCTAATCTGCCATAATAGTTCGTGCCTTCCGAGTTCTATTTCAACAGGTCCCCCTCTTATATTATGTAACAGTTGGTCCAGAATCCAGAATTTGAATACATGTGTGGGGTGTTCTAACACATGCTTGGCTAATGCATTATCTTGCTTACCTTTACTTATACTATAAGTATGTTCGTAGATTCTATCCTTATTCTACGAATAGTTTTGCCCACATAAAAGCATGGGCAAGACTGGCATTTAGCCAAGTATACCACCATTTTGGAATTACATATGAATATGTACATAGAAATGGAATTAAAAGAATAGGGTTATGTTATGTTTATATTGCGGTAGCTGCTAGGTATGTTAGACTGCTTTTTTCTGTGTTCTCTTTTGGGTTTTGTGTCTTTGTTTTTATTATGTGATATGTTTGAATGGGAGATTTAAGTATCCTATAGAATTTTGTAATTAAGCATGGCATTTACGTGTTGATTTGATATAAGGAACATATTCCTTTAATGCTCTTAATTAATTTATCAGCTGATGGATTACGTATAGTATTTAAATAGCACTGTTTGATTTTATGGCATCTGATGAAGTTCGTGTATTACTTGAACGAAAAGTGCTTCACAAAGTGCTTCATTTTATCAGTTTTAATAAACGGTTTGTTTTACGGACGTTTGGTATTTCTTTGTGGATTTCGAGAGTTTCTGAGTGTTTTGTTCATTTTTGTACGCAGTTTTCGAATATGCCAAACAGTCCGTTGAACAGCTCCGTGGAATTATCTCCCTCCACCTCAAGTTTACTGGCTGATAGACCGAGTGAAGCTGGTAATAATAACTTATTGCTTGTGGTGCAAACTCTGGCACAACAAGTTACAAGATTAACAGAAAAAGTAGACTCGCTGAGCGGTCTACATAGCGAGCATCAGCAGCAGCAGCACCGGAGTCCTATCGCGCTTGATAATAATGGAAGTTTACAAGATTTGAATATTGGCGCCAACAATTCCAATAGCGCTTCACTAACAGCAACGGGGACGAATAATCGTTTATCCTCACCAGTACCATCGGGTACTATTCCCTGTGGACAACATATGGTTCCTCTTTCATCTATGGATTCCACTGATGGAAGGAGGTTATTTCATCAAGAACAAAGTAACAGTAGTAGCAATATTATACGGAATAATCCAGCTTTTGGTAACAACACTGTGCAGTCGAACCTAGGGCTTATTGGACTACCTGACCTCAACGAATGGCTTTCTGTTCCTATGGGCTTGACCCAAATGAATCCAGCAGCCACAATGGTGAGTCCGGCAAGGGAAGAGTCAAACATAATTGATTTAATGAACCATTTTGATCATATTTTGTTAAAATATAAGAAACTATCATTGGAGATTGATTATTTCAATGAATGCTTGAGATTAGAATTGGTACCAAAGGGACTCAGGACCTGCCATTACCCGACAGGCCTGATTGTGGGTTCCCAATTTCACTTGGACCTAGTTAAATTATTTAACAAACAAGGACTTGAACTCTTAGATTTAATGAAAGTGAACTATGGCAAAACAACTGGAGAGCTAAAGGTTAATATAACTGACTTGGACACTCAAATTAAAATGCATCCTGATTTCCTAAGATATAAATATGAATATGCATGTATATTTCAAACTATTGATTCTGTTATTGATAAAGCGAGAACAATTAAATGCAAGAAATTAAATTGGGATCGCTTGCAGTATGAACATGGGTTGGCTTACCCTACCCCACCCCCAGAACAACAATGGAAAATAGGAGGTTACAGAAAAGAAGAGAAAGGAAATATCAATAATAATCAACAAGTTATGAATGGACAAAACTGTGTAAATCCAGATAATGATGGCTACACCTCTAAAATAACCAACAACGTACAGGGAGCATGCTCCGATAGGAACACGCAAATGGAAGATAACAATATTGATGAGGGGCCTCGTAGAAGTCAACGCTTACAAAATCAATTTAAATCTAACCCCCAGTGTAATAACAATCAGAGGGGTAACCAACAGGGTTTTCAGAGGGGCCGAATGCAGAACAAACGGAACCAGAGAAAGAGACACAACAAATGGAAATAAATCAACTGGTTCCGGATACTTCCCCCCTGATTGTCATGAATTCTGAGGGGGATTTTTCAATATATAATTATTCCACGGTTCATGTCCCTGTTGAATTAGCTAACTTATTAGTAAAGGGCCTCACATTTATTCCTACCAAAAGATTGAATGTTACGAACTGCATTTTGGATTTAAACATTTTTGTGAGAAAACTAAATTTGGCAGTTTTGTTGGGTAATATGAGTAAAATGGATAAGAATGCGTTTAGGATTGCAAGCACTTATAATCCACCATTGCATAACTCGCTATACACTTTTGAAAAAATGTGTGAACTTGATTTTAGACATATGGACTATTTAAGAGGGAATGCCAGAGTCAGGAACAACCTCACAAATGAAGAACAAACCTGGATACAATATTTGAAAGATACTAGAGTTCGTATCATGAAGCCAGATAAGGGTGGGGGTCTGGTCTTCATGGACCAGGTAGATTATGAAAATAGAATAGAATTAATGTTGACATCTGAATCTTATAACCAAGTGTCCATTAATGAATATAATCAAGCTAACAATAGAATAAAAAATTATATAAATGATTTATTTATAGCACAGAGAATCAATATAGAGTTATATAACTACCTAATAATGCCATCACCTATTGCTCCAGTTATATTCGGGGTACCAAAAATACATAAAGATTTGAGTAATCCACCCCTTAGACCAATAGTGGATGGCAGGAATAGTGCAACTTATGCGTGTGCTAAGGTAGTGGATAAGATTCTTCAGAAATATGTAAGTTCCGAAGCCTGCATAAGTAAAGACTCTTGGTCTTTCTTGGAAAGGATCAATAATATAGGTTTTGATGAATATAATAATCTACTCACAAGTGATGTTAAAGATCTTTATACCTCAATACCACAAGATGTAGATATTGAATGGGTGATTTTGAATATAAAAGAAAAAGGAGCACCTTTATCTGAACTAGTGCTAGTTGAAGAGTTATTAAGTATAGTATTGGCCCATAATTATATAACGTTTAAAAACAATTTTTTTCATCAAAAAAGTGGAGTGGTAATGGGGTCACCCTGCGGATCAAGTTTTG
Source organism: Protopterus annectens (assembly GCF_019279795.1). NCBI lineage: Eukaryota > Metazoa > Chordata > Ceratodontiformes > Protopteridae > Protopterus > Protopterus annectens. Next base: position 999,817,940 of record NC_056727.1, on the reverse strand, counting down.
CTAACTTGGTCATGAACTATTGGGAGAAATACTATATATTTAATAAAGAACATATTAATTGCCAAATTACTTATTACACCCGATACCTGGATGATATATTTATATTATTCAAGGGAAAGCAAAACCAGGCAGAGTGCCTGGTAAAGTATCTGGATGAAAGCACTGATTTCCTTCAACTTACATATAATTTTGAGGAGAAACAAATTTCATTTTTAGATGTACTCCTGATTAAAAACAACATTGAGAAGAAGTATGAGACTCAAATTTATAGGAAACCATCATATTCTAACACCTTTTTACATTACTCTAGTGCTCACCCTATGTTTCAAAAAAAGTCAGTTGTCAAGGGGCAACTAGTTAGGGCAGCATGAATGATTTCAAGAGAGGATGATTTCCATGAAGAATGTAATAATCTATGAGAGATGTTCCTCAGAAGAGCTTATCCAAACACCGTGCTAGATAATCTAATAGATGAAGTTCAAAGGAAGAGAAATAGGGGAATCTACACACCAATAGTGAGAAGTAACATGAAAGCACAGGTCCAAGTACTAATAGTAAATATCTTTGAGGACCCTATGGGTGAAATAACAGATTCCAACATAGAAGTAATGGCCACTGAGAGAACCCCAATTTTTGAGTACAGTCTTACCTTGACATTTAATTCTGATTTTTACTTCTTGAAAAGTATTGTATCTAAAAATTGGAACATTCTAAAAGAGAGTAAAGAACTAATAGAAAAAATAGGGGAAGAAACAAAATTTACAGTAAGGAGAGACAGGAACTTTAAAGAGCTTTTGGAAGATATACATAAAAATAACAATAACTTCAATAATAATAAAAGGGGTATGTATACATGTGGATCCTGTCCCTACTGTAAATACATTTTGGTGAATAATACAATGACTATCAAAAATTTGAACTTCAAAAGTAAAGGTAGATTTAACTGTAATTCCAAAATGGTGGTATACTTGGCTAAATGCCAGTCTTGCCCATGTTTTTATGTGGGCAAAACTATTCGTAGAATTAGGGACAGAATCTACGAACATACTTATAGTATAAGTAAAGGCAAGCAAGATAATGCATTAGCCAAGCATGTGTTAGAACACCCCACACATGTATTCAAATTCTGGATTCTGGACCAACTGTTACATAATATAAGAGGGGGACCTGTTGAAATAGAACTCGAAAGGCAAGAACTATTATGGCAGATTAGACTGTATGCATATAATTGGCCGGGCCTTAATGATATGTGTTCAATTATGGCTATATTAAAACTTAAAAGCCTCCATAGGTAATTAAATACTTGGATATATAAGACCTGGGTAATATAAGAATAAATGAAGTCCAGTGGATGCTCCTAAAATGAAATGAAATAAATATAGAATATAGTATGTGTATGTGTATATATATAACATATACACATATATTTGCGTACATGTATGTATATAAATAATATAAATAAATTAAAACATAGAAAAGTATATGTTTTATAAATATGTACATAGAAATGGAATTAAAAGAATAGGGTTATGTTATGTTTATATTGCAGTAGCTGCTAGTTATGTTAGACTGCTTTTTTCTGTGTTCTCTTTTGTGTTTTGTGTCTTTGTTTTAATTATGTGATATGCCTGAATGGGAGATTTAAGTATTCTATAGAATTTTGTAACTAAGCATGGCATTTATGTGTTGATTTGATATAAGGAATATATTCCTTTAATGCTCTTAATTAATTTATCAGCTGATGGATTACGTATATTATTTAAATAGCACTGTTTGATTTTATGGCATCTGATCAAGTTCGTGTATTACTTGAATGAAAACTGCTTCGCAAAGCACTTCAGTTTATCAGTTTTAATAAACGGATGGTTTTACGGACGTTTGGTATTCCTTTGTGGATTTCGAGAGTTTCTGAGTGTTTTGTTCGTTTTTGTAAGCAGATTTTAAACATTGTTTGATTAGGGTTGATCAATTTTGATTTTTAAAGTTTTTAAAAATAGGCTTTATATGTATTTGTTATTCAATTTATGATGTTTTGCCTCTTGTTTTTTAACCAATACTCTAGCACTGTTCATACATGTGACTTGACTGGTTGCTGTTTTAAACGGAAGTTGGTTACAGCTGTTTTTATTCTGAAGAAGTCTTGGGGCGAACGCCTGACGAAAGCGCTCAATTCAATAAACAGTTCGTGGTTGGCATACTGGTTACTTGCTTTTTTTCTTCACAGTTTGTGTACGGCTGTTTCAGTAAGTCAATTATGGAGCAAGGAACTGGCAGTGCTACTACTGGCTTGGTTCCCATACATGAGTTGACAAACTCCATTGGGAATTTATCAGCACTTATTGAGGTGGTGACTGTACAAGTTACGGACCTCAGAAGGAACCTGGCAGGGTTATCTACAAAAGTTTATCAACCGGCTTATCCTTTGCAGGCAGCTTGTGGCTCTGTGAGTGCTTCTGTTCTTCCAGGGCAGGGCAGTCCTATTTCCATGGCAATGGAACGGAGCGGTTCACCTATTGATCAAGAAGTTTTAAGAGGCGGAGGCAACATCATTAATTCTACTCCTGTACATTATTTTTCTGAATTTATTACTAGAGGATTACAGTGTGATTTTGGGCCCGATCACATTAGAACAGATCAAGGGACTGTGGCCCAGCAAATTAAGGGTTTTGAGAAGGAAGTCATGAAGCTATGTAAGCTACAAGTGGAGAACTGTTATCTTAAGGAATGTGTTCATCGGCAACAGATTCCAAAGAGACTTAGAACTTGGAAATTTTCCATAGGTACTGTTGCTGGTTCAGAATTGCACAAGGAACTGCTTACTTTGTTTAACAAACACGGTTGTGAGTTACTTGATGTTCTTATTAGAGACAATAACAAGAAAATGAATGATTTAAAAATTAAAATAGATGCCATTAATGAAGGTTTACACAACAATTTGTTGTTCCAGACTAAAGTTAATGAATACAATGCTGTGTTAGTGAACATTGATAAAGCTATGGTTGTACTTAAAAATAAAAAAGGTAAAAAATTGGAAAGGGACAGGTTATAATATGAGCAGGAAAGGGCTTATCCCTTACCTAACAACAACAGCATAGGTTTTGAAGTAAGGGAGGGGACTACCACCCTTTAAGGGACCCTGACATGGTTGATGACAATCTGAGTGATATGAATGAGCAGGTTATCCCTTTAGAGGCACCTTTGAAGAGATCAGAGCATCTTCAGAACCGGCAACAACAGCATTATAAAGAGAGAGCCAGGAATGGCAACTTTCAGAACAACTCCAATGGAGGGAGAACATACAGGCGGAGGGGGAGAGGAATGCTGAACAATTGGTAGGGGACGATATAATTACAACATGTGAGATCATTACCAATGAGACTGGTGATTTTAAGATTTACAACTATAGTGAATTGGAAGTTGATGCACCATGGGCTAACCTTTTTCAAAAGGGACTTAACTTTGTCCCTACTAGTACACCCAGGGTAGGTAGTTCTTTATTGGAACTTAAGTTGTTCATAAGGAAACTTCATTTCAAAATGTATTTCAACAACGATGAACATCCTTCCTACAGGAATATAGGAGAATGTAGAAAAAAACAACACTTTTAACCCCCTCTTACATCCAACTCTGCATGTATATGAAAACCTTTGTATGGAACAAATCCGTCAACTACACCATGGTAAAAACAATGTAGTTATGCACAATTTGACAGATACTGAAACTGATTTGTTAAAAACCATCAGAGAGAGTACTTCTATCAGAGTTATGAAACCAGATAAGGGTGGGGGACTGGTCATTATGAATCAGGCTAGGTATGCTGAAACAATACTAACACATTAGTTCACTGATTCTTATGATGAGATTTCAACAAATGAACTCAACATCTGCTACAGAAATATAGACACTTGTTCAAATGATATGCTTTTAAATGAACAAATTTCACTGAGCGAGCACAACTTCATTACACAAAAACATCCACAAATTCCCACAATTTTTGGCATTCCCAAGATACATAAAAGTATTGAAAACCCCCCTTTTAGACCAATTGTGGAACAAAGGCTCCAAAAACGGATTCAGGCACCTAGGAAGTGTGACATCCACCTGTGAGACAGCTGGATGTGGACACATGGCAGGATGACAGATTAGCTGCAGTGACAAATGACTGTGGACAATTCCCTGTGAGAATTGAGGAATCACCTGCACCCTAACCACAGGTGGCACATACAAACCCCCAATGTGATACACTGTGCACCCCCTTAGAAGCCACCATGTGCAACTGTCAGTGGAGCATGTGGCTGGCATAGCATTCCACGTGGGCATGAAAGTGGTACCATGGAACCTGTGTGCTATGGGCAAAGCCTTTATTAATTCAATACGAAATGTGATGTGTATAGTGCTTGGTGCGTAGTAAACTCAAACAGTATCACAACTTGTAGAAATGTGCCACAGCACGGAAGAAATCCTGCACATCACTGTAGTCACACTTATGTTGTAAGATGTGGTTTAGGCGATGCTCCCTTACTACAATAGCCTTCCTACGTGGTGTCACAGGGATCCCCCTCAAAAGAGATTCACGTCGGATATCTGTCAAGTTCTGCTCCTGCTGCAGAACACACAGAAGGTCAGATACCAGTAAAGTAGGGCATCCCAGTAATACTTTCAGCCGACGATGCCAAGTCTCCACCTGGTTGTTAGTCCACGGGAAGTTCATTTCTGAGACATCAGACACATTCCACAATCGCAAAGGGTATGACGATGGCATTCGTGTCTTTGCTGAGCAACGGGATGCATACTTGCATGGTCAGCCTCGTACATAATGATGGTCTAGAAAAATGCCAATAGGCTGAGCACAGTCCGGTAAGGAAGCCACACTGTCCAGAAATGCAGGGACAACATCATCCAATGGCAGGAATGCCAACGCAATTAGCTTGCAGATGGCAATTGAGAAAGCAGTGTCCGTGCCATAGAGGGCGACAAGGTGGTGATGCTGGATCTGACGCCAGATGATCTGTTCAAAATGGAATAGGCATCCCTTCAGAATACTCCTGGGGAATGCTTTCCAGCTGGCATGAATTGCTGCCTTCTCAAAACCGGTCATAATATACTGTGGAGACAAAGTGCATCCCTGCTCAGCAGCCATACCCTTCAGTACCTCCCACAAAGTGGTGTATGCAGACTCCGACTTCCGTGTCATGAGACAGTACACCAGGGGTACAATCCTTGTTGAGGTGGGGGTGCCAATACATCCATGTAATGTATATAGCTGGCGACATATATCAGCCCGTGTGGAGAAGATGCCATTTCCAAGAACGATGTCAGACCTGCACAAATCGGCCAAATTCTGTGTTGTAGTAAGTAGAACCAAGGAATCCATCCCATCCATATCCAACCTTCTACGGAGGATGAAGTTGCCACTACGGAGTGGATACTGGCTGACATCAATATCCGCAAGTGTTGCTGGAGGTGTAGCAATGGATGCTCGTGCCCGCTGCCGTACCCAGGTTATGCTTCGCCGTAGGGTTGCACGACAAGGCATCTCCTCTAGTACGTTGTCATCTGCTGTGCCTGGGACACTCTGCATTACCAAGCTTGGCAATTCATTACCAGTTACCACCCTCTGCCGCAGTTCTGCTCGCAGTGTAGCCACGTGGGCCATTGTTGCATCTGGGCCATGCTGGTGTGGTAGTGATTTCAGCAGTTCTTCCCCCTCTTCCTGGCGAACAGTGATGGCACGTCCTCTGCATGCCTTTACTCTCCACTCGATACATGCCCAGTACCATTTCGGTGGTGCTTCACGTTCCAAATGGTAGGGGTACCCCTCCACCACCAGTATTGGTTTGCCACGTTGGCTGGTCACTGTGCTGTATTTGTTGCCACTCAGACCGGGGCTATACAGATACATAGGTTCCAGCATGGTAGCAGCACTTGTTGATGGCCTCTTAGTATCCATCACAGCCAGGATAGCTGGGAATGGGATATACAACCAGCCTTGGAGCACGTCCCTTCCAGACGGTGGGTTACTCGCTGTACAAAACCTTGTCTTGTACCATGTGTAGCAGCACTGTCTGCTACAGTGGCCCTGTACAGCTGTGTGCACTCCAACCGTCTCTGACTGCCTCTCTGCTATAGTTTCAATGTCTTCAATTAACACAACCCTGGAGTTGCCATATGCTTGTACTCTGGTAGGTGTCTACAAAGCCTAGTTGCAGCACAGGTTCTCAGTGTACTGCACCAGTCCCCTTTAACTCCCAGTTGTTGCTGCTGGCCAATCAGGGTGTTGGGCCCAGTCTCAGTTTCAGTGGCAGAAGTTACATAGGGAGGTACCTCTGTGTTGCACCCTTGTCTGCCTACATGGGACTGCATACTTGTGTACACTCCTATTGCAGGGACAAATGGATGGGTTTGGTAACACCTGCAGGACATACACTAATGTGGAGTGGGAGATGGGTTAATGCTACTGTATGTCCTGCTACTCGGTTAGCAGTCCATGCTTGACCAGGTTGGCATGTTCCCACCTAACACTGCACTCAGGGGCTCTACCAGGACAGGTACTGTTTGTTGAAGGCATGCCGCTCATTTGAGTTGGTCCTATACTAAAGCTCTCCTGCTGTGACATGCTTCCTCCTAGTGCACAGACTGGTGTTTCATTAGGCTCTACTGTGTGTGGGGTATTGAGTCTGACACTAAAGTGTCTGTTCCTTTAAGGTTATAGCCTGACACATGACTTAGTGTTGTATTCACCATTTCTCAGGGTTAGCTGTGCTGTGATGTACAGTTTGTAATGTGAATTTTACTTCCTGCTTCTCGGGGACCGTTTGCTGTGTTTGTGTGTTCAACAGGGGCTGTACAGATAAGTAATACTTTTATGTATGTGTTTGCTTCACTTGTGTAGCACTACCGATGTGCCGTTTGTCTTCTTGATTGGTTTCTCATTGCCGGCCGTGTGCACTGTAACTTGACAGCCTGTGTTTTCACTTTAGGGGCCATCTGCATTTGTAGGTTTTCCTACCACCATAGGTTACAACAGCGGATCTGTCTTTCGGCAGCACCGCTCTATGGTCTAGAGGTGCTGCGGACTTCTAGTTTTGGCGATGTAGCTTGCGGGCATTTGCCTCGCAATCTACATGCTGGAACCCTTCAAAAACACTTAACTTGGCCAAATTAATTCACCATAATTTAAATCACATTCTGGACCAACACAACCACGTGTTAAAAGACTCTTGGGACTGCCTTAACAAAATACAAGGGAGTCTGTATAGTGATAACTTAATATTCATCACTATGGATATCAAAGATCTTTTTACAGTTATACCTCATCAGGCAGGCATTGAATTGTTTTACGAATATTTGTGTTCTTTCACTTCTTTAGGGCACTCTAGGATTTTGATGTTCAGGATTCTTATGGAGTTAGTGTTACATAACAACTTCATTACCTTTTAAAAACAGTTATTTAAACAGAAAACAGGGGTGGCAATGGGGGCAGCTTGTGCCCCCCTATTTGCGAACACTGTATTGACCCAATGGGAACTGACCACAGTATTTGAGAATGCACTTTTTAGGCACTGCAGATTTTACAGGAGATACTTTGATGATCTGTTAATTTTTTGGGATGGAAATGAAGAACAGCTTGAGCAGTTTGTTTTGTTTCTTAAACTCAAGTACTGATTTTCTTAGATTCACTAAAGTACAAAATAGGGAATTTATCAATATTTTGGACATTACTATAAGCAAGGATTTACAGAATCATTGATTTATTTCTACGTTGTCAGAAAACCCACATATTCCAACACCTTGCTACATTTTGATAGCTTTCTCCCCGTCCATCAGAAAAAATATTTAGTTAAAGGACAAGGGGTATGGCTAGCAAGGATGGTCAGTGATTGGACACTATTTTTACAGGATTTTGACAAGTGTAAGGATATGCTTACTAGAATGGAGTACCCCGGTACCTTTGTTGGCTCTATTTTAAATGAAGTAAAGGAAAAAAGAAACAACGGTCACTTTTTTCCACTTTTGGGTTTTGCCTTGGATTCTGGTCCAACCAACATCATTAGGACCTCGGCTTTAAACACTAGGGAGGGGCTTACCTATACTGATGCCATGATTCTTACTTTTAACCCCCTTTTTACAGCATTAGAGACATGTTGTTTAAAAATTGGACAATTCTCACTACTGATGATACTTATAAATCAAGATTTCAGGACAAACCTTGCATTATATAATGGAGGGATACATGTTTAAAGAGTCTTTTGGAACATAACTGCACTACCAAAAAGGAGGGTTATATGTGTAAATGTGGACATTGTATGCAATGCCCTTTTATTTTGGAGACCAATGTTATGTTTATTAGTGGATACGGTAAAGTGTACTTCCATAAAAAGTTCAACTGTCAAAGTAAGCACCTTGTATATATTGCTATTGGCCAGGACTGTCAATGTTTTTACATTGGTAAGACTATCAATACATTAAATAAATGTATTTACCAACACGTTTATGATATTAGGAAGGGCAATGGCAACAATGCATTAGCCAAGCACATAGCGGATCACCCAAATCACAACTTTAAATTTGCTGTTTTAGAACAGGTTTGCAATGGAGTTATTTCTTGAATGAAAAGAACTACTCTGGCAGCTCAGAAGCAATGCTACAAGCAAACCTGGATTAAATGAAACAGTGTCTATTTCAAGTTATTTAAAATTAAAGTCTGAATTTCACATATAGTATAATGTTGACAATATTTTTCAGTTTTTAGTCTACATATGTTGACAGATTTTAAACATTGTTTGATTAGGGTTGATCAATTGTGATTTTTAAAGTTTTTTAAAATAGGCTTTATATGTATTTGTTATTCACTTTATGACATTTTCCCTTTTGTTTTTTAACCAATACTCTAGCACTGTTCATATATGTGACTTGACTGGTTACTATTTGAAACGGAAGTTGGTTGCAGCTGTTTTTATTCTGAAGAAGTCTTGGGGCGAACGCCTGACGAAAGTGTTCAATTCAATAAACAGTTTGTGGTTGGCAGACCAGTTACTTGCTTTTTTTTTTTTCTTCTCAGTTTGTGTACGGCTGTTTCAATATGGAAATCCTTTAAGAAAATAAGCATGAGTAGACTGGAAAGAATACAGTATAGCTATACCAAGGGCATTCATGGATGTGAAAATTTAAGTTACTATGAAATAATAAAGTGTCTGAACTTGTACAGTGTCTCACAGAGATATTTAAGAGGAGACCTTATTCAGGTATGTAAGACATTTAGAGATAACTGCCTCTGGGAGTGTTTGGAGTTATCAAAAATAGTAGAGAACGTATTCTTACTGGGAATATGAATTGTGCTTTGATTCCTTCCTTTTTTAATGATTTTATTAGAGGGACACATGCTCTTCTTTTGGATATTACAAAGTGTGAAAAGTCATTGACAAACCTGAGAGTTTGGTGACAGATTTTTAATGGAGCAAGGGACTTTATAGGATTAATTAAAAATATACATGAAAAGTCCATAGCCTATGTAAAGATTGGATTTTATCTATCTAGCCCATTCAGAATATTAAGAGGTACTAAACAGGGATGCCCCCTCTCCCCATTACTCTTTGCCCTGGCTATTGAGCCTCTTGCAAATTATGAAGTAATGACAGCATTAAAGGATATAAAATGTCAGACATATCTCCCAAGATACAACTGTTTGCTGATTACCTACTAATAACTTCTAATGATATTGAAAATTCATTAGATTACCTATTACATAATCTAGACTTCTTTGCAAACATCCCTGGTCTAAAATTAAATCACAACAAAACTCAGGCACTTCTAGTAAATGAAAATGTTACTATGAAACTTAGATCAAAATGAGACATAAACTGGGAGGGCACACATATTAAATATTTAGGTATCATTATTGAATCTAATTATAAAAAAATCACTCACATCTAATTACCAACAATGTATAAACTCAATTATTAGTCTAATAGACAGTTGGAACAGACTCTTCTTCACATTTGAAGACAGACTAACTTTAATCAAAATGATACTGTTACCTAAAATCTTATTCATTGGCCAAGCTCTAATAATTCCCCTACCTGTCAAAATTAAACAGAAAATGAATAACTTATTACTTAACTTCCTTTGATATGCAAAAAACCAAGAATTTCTCTTCTCTGGCACACTACAAGCTGGGATAAAGGAGGTATAGGGTTTCCAAATACTGATTTTTATTTAAACTCTGCATTTATTAACATAGTGCTGCTTTGGAATAACACTTCTTATACATCATATTGGAAATCAATACACAAAATCTTCTTAATAGTAATAAGACATTGCTCGAACCATATACTGAAATACATGCAAACATCTTTATATGGATTTTAAAAATATACATTCAAAGTGAAAGGTCAAAACTTGTTCTCACATCGCTTATAAACCAAATATTGCTGCTGTTTAAAAAGCTTATGTTTTCTAATCAATTAATTAAGAATTTATTAATAATTTTGTTTCCTATTTCTTACATAAATGAATGTTTGATATCTTTTGATACTTAGAAAATGTTAGAATATACGAAGGGTGACCTATTATATTGGAATCAATTTCTCTCAGCTAATTAAATAAGTTCTGCAGACTATTTGATCAGCAGATATAGTTTGCAAAATTGCAATTGGCTGGACATCAAAACTTGTAAGGATTTTATACATACTACGCTTGTACCCACATTAGAGGCATACAATAAGAGTAACTTAAAAATCTTGGATTTTATCTCAATAATTGTTAATAGTTCACCGAAGAAAACTTCATACATATCTGTTATTTATAAAATTCTCAGAAATGATTTTAGCAAAACAGATGTTTCTTTTTGGAATTATTCAAATGAAGTTAATAGACAAGTATTCTCAGAAAAAGATAAACAGCTTTGTTTACAGTTGGTGAAGGAATCCACATCTTCCCTGTTCTGGAGTGTATACACATGGAAGATTTTTACATAGATGTTTTTTCACTCCACATAGACTAGCAATAATGTACAAGAAAGATGAAATGAACTGCTGGAGATGTGGACACCCTGATGCTGACTGGATGCATCTGGTTGTTAATTGCAAAATAATTTCCCCATTTTGGTTAGACTTTAAATACCTTTGTAAAGCTCTATGGAATGACAACTGTATAATTTCTGATTCCCTTATCCTTTTCAATATTCCTGTTCCTGAAGTCATTCCTAAAAAACAAACATTTTTACTATGGTCTGTTCTCTCTATAGCAAGGAAATTGTTACTAAAAATTGGAAATCCCAATCTACACCTGTCTTTAAAGTTGAGTTTATTCATCTTTTGAAATACATTTGTAAGAATGAGATTGCTACTATAAAAGCAAGGAATAACAACACAACTCATCATTTAATTGTGTGTACAAAATTGTTTAATCTGTTACAGAAATATTAAGTGTCCTATGTATATTGCTTTTTAGTTGTTATGGACATTGTATATAGTTTGTTTTTTCTTGTTGCTATACTGTTAAGTTATTGTGTTATAAAATGAATAAAAACATTTTGGAAAAAAGTAGTAAAGAGTCATCAGACACCCTATGTAGAACATTCTATAGGAATGAGAAGTGTACTAATTGGTTCTCTGACAGAGTAGCTGATGCATGGAATAGACTACCAAATTACATTAAATCAAACACTAGTTTAGATATTTTTTAAGAACAACCCAGACACTTATTAATGGAATAACTTTGGTATACTGGCAGACAAGAAGGGCATTGTTGCCCATGGCATATCGTCTACTCAGAGGCAATCTATGCTTAACATGCAAGGCCATGTCAAACCCTGAGCTGTTGGACATGCTCCACTTAAAGAAATCCCAATCCCTCAGAGCCACATGCTCCAGGGATATAAACCTTGTCATCACAATGAACAAAACATGCTGGAGGGATAGGTTCATGACCCAGAGACTCTGCATACTCTGGAATAGACTGCCCATACATGTCAAGCAGAGCCCCTCCTTGGCCCTCTTCAAAAGGAACTTTGACGATTGTATGGGAGATAGGAAATTCACCCCAGGGATCACGTCAGTCGCCCTGCTAGACAGGGGTCCAGGGAAGTAAATATTGTGGGAAGAAATATCCAGAGAATTGTTATGGCTAGGCTTGTATATGCCCTAGGGCCGATAGCCTAGTACCAACCTATGAACCTATGAACCTATTTGCGTGTATGTATGTATGTATGTATGTATGTAAGATTACCACTTATATTTATTTACCTTGGCAAGTTCTGCCTGACCTTCCTTCTTTTTAAGGAGAAAGTGAGGGCAAATTCACAGAATAGAGACTGAAGCCCTGTAGTACCACCAGTTCCTGGGACTCCTAAGAATTATATATTATAAATGCAGCATGAAAACATGCTTTGAACACATTTAGGTAACCAGCAGTGATTACTGCTTCTGTTAGAATATGCATGCGTATTACAGAACACAATATATAGCAGGGGATTGTCAAGCTTAATGAGTAACAGTGCAATCCATAAACAGTAACACTAGTGTGGTGCCCAGGCTGATGTCAGGCAAATAAAAATAATACAAACATGTTATGCATGTTTTCTTCTCTCTTTTTTATTTCCTTCTGTTAACACATTTGGTTTGCAAAATATGTGTAACTTTGTGGCCTTTTCTCTTGTAAAAAAAAAAGATGAAAGGAAAGAAATGCATAAATCTACCATCAGAAGATAGAATGTCTTGCAAGTCTGGAATGTAGTTATAGTCAAGGAAGTAGATGACCATAATGTGGAAAAACAGTGACATGCAGACATTTAAGAGATGCCTATCGAATTATTGTGCTTTACATTGTTCTGGGACGATGCAATTAAGTCCTTGTATTGTACAAGTGGCAGAAGTAGTTTAGTTATCTTTACTGAGAGAAAGCCAATAGCTAAAATGAACTGATGAAAGAAGAAGGATCTAATGATTTTTGGGGAAGACAAATGAACTGGAATATATAAATACTTGAAACTGTTTTTGTTCTGTCTTGCCTTTGCTTGGAAGATACTGAAGTAACCATTTTCCTTTAAGCTGGTTGCTACAATGTTTGACTAATATCTTTGAGGAACATGTTAAGTGTAAGGTTTCAGTACTCTTTGAGCTAGACGTATGTAGATATGTATAAATAGGCTAGATATAATTTTTATATATTCCTGTCTAACTGTTCTTCTGATATTTCTTGGTCACTTTCCTACATTCTTCTGCATATTTAATCTGTAACTGTACTATTTCCTTATTGTTTAAGTAAAGTTTACTCACTTTAAGCTCTTGTGGTTGTTCTTTTTGTTATATATATTTACTATCTATTATCTGAAAGGAGGTTTAACTTTTAACACTGTAGGCTCTGTCTCCTTTCATCACTTAGGAAGATCATTTGGGTGTAACATCAGTGAAAATATTAATGTATTTGATGTGATATCTGACTCAATTAAGGGCAGCAGGTAACTGGCAGCTTCAGTTTACTCCAGTGTGATGGCAGTCCATCTGTGCTAGGAAAAAACCTGTGGGGAACTGAACAATTCTATCAGCCTTCCATGAGAATTCTGTGCATGGTTATGTGAAAATAACTTATGTGAAAAGGTGTTATCTTTAGTCATTTGTGTTTATTTTTATCTAGGACTGGATGTTGAAAGCTCATACCCAGGACAGAAGTGCATATTTCCCTTTATGGATTTGGGGCCAGGTTGCATTTTGTGAAAGGATAATTGAGGAAGACCTTTGTGTACTTCTTACATTTCTAACCTACTAGATACCAGTGATGTGACTCAAGAGAGTATCCCTCTCATACCAGATAGGACCTCTTCTTCACATTGGTGGCAGTGGTGCCATCAATTCATGCCATGTTTGCTGCCTTTGTTGGGATTCAAACCCATCCTACCCTGGATCATCATATGTTTTGTTGGCAGTGGTGAGATTCAAAGCTTTTCAATGCCACTGCTTGACACATATCTGACTGGAAATGGTATGAATCAAACTCTGTATATGCCACCATTCTTCACATAATTGGTGACAGTGGTAGGATTCACACTCCATCATTATCACTGTTCCTTATATATATATATATATATATATATATATAGAGAGAGAGAGAGAGGACAGCTGGTGAAGATACTGGAAATTAACTAATTCAACCTAAAACAGCTTTTTTTTTTTTACTCAACAAATTTTTATTTTGTTTTTTGAGAAGAAATAAAAAAACAGTAAAATTAGATTACAATTCAATAATAATAAAAGGAACAAAAACATTATTTACAATATTTACAAGTGACCCAAAGGAGAAACAGTACAATAATAATTAATAAAAAATCCAGAGAAGAAGAAGAAAAAAAAAAAAAAAGTCCACAAAAGTCTATATCTCTTTGAACTCATATGATGGAGCTTGTGTCTAGTTGCATTACTTCTATGAGTGTAAGTATTTTATTCCAGGGGTTGTCTGACCATTTTCTGGGGAACATTCTTTCTTCCTTGACTTTTATCTCCTTTTGTGCAGTCTCCTTAAGTAGAAATATAAAGTCTTCAAAACACGGAGGAGTTGCAGATTTCCATTTCCTTGTGATACACTTTCTGGCAACCGCCAGAATAGTACATAAAAGATATTGATCTCTTTTATTCATAACTACTAATTCATCTATATTCAAAAAAATTAAAGACTTTGTTAAAACAAATGTATCATTATAAATAGCTTGAAGAAAATTGCCAATTATCTCCCAAAATGTTTTAATACAATCATAAAATATATGAAACCAATCCGCTTCACAGCTTAAAGAGCATCTCCAACAAATAACATTTTGATTTGAGTTGAATTTAGCTATTTTATTTGGAGTATAAAAGGCTCTATGCAAAAATTTCCAAGTGAAGATTCGCCATGTTTGTGCATTAGAAGTTAGTTTAATGGAGTATAGAAGATTATTTTTACAATCGTTTGACAGATTTGTTGATAAACCTCTAGATATAAAATTCCAAGTGCTTTGATCTATTTTAGCCTTGTAGACTATTAAAATCTTGTATAGTTTAGATGTTGAATTTGGCCAGTTATGGTTATCATAAATCAATTCTTGAATATAGTTTATAAGTTTTGGCTTAGACTTGAAGGATGAATCATTAATAATTTTGCATAAATTTTTAGAGTAGAGTAAAATTTTCTGGAGACTTACTCTGTCTACATTTATTATATTAAATTCATTTGTAACTTGTTGACTAGTTAATGTTTTAAGATTATTTATGCATTGGGCCCAACATATAAGATTATTAGATTCCCAATTAATGAGGGTGTTATCATGAATTTTCTTTTTAAATTTCTTTGATGTATTAAATGGTAATAACAGTTCAAACCATACTTTTATGTCAGGATTTGAGTTTATAAAGGATCTGAATAAATTATAAATATTATTCAAATATGATAGATTAGTAGGTTTTGTTATGTTATTTTGAAGATTAATGCATAATATATGCCAAAATCTATTTTTGTGAATATAGTGTGATGTATTATTTATTATTTTGTTTTCATTTAAAAAATAATCATATGCAGAGATTTCCAAGCAGAAGAGAAATTTGGATTTACCCAGTTTAAAACTAGTTTAAAAATGGAGGCTTTGATATACGTCTCTATATCTGGAAAATTAATTCCCCCTAATTCCCATGGTCTAATGTGATGAGAAAAAGCAATTCTATTCCATTTTGGATACCAAAGAAAACATAATAGGCTTTTGCTAATTTCTTTCAGAATTTTTTTTATTTGGAATTATAGGTATTGCTAGTGCTATATAATTTATTTGTGGTAGAAGAATCATTTTTATTAGCTGCAATCTGTCCTCAAATTTTAGAATCAATTTATTCCAATTTTCCGTACGTGTTCTTATTGACTTTAAAATTTTATTATAGTTTAGTGTCAGAGTAGTATCTATTTTATCAGATATAATAATTCCTAGATATTCTAAAGTAGAGACTTTTTCTCCAAGTATATGATATCTACTCAAGTGAAAGTCCCCTTTCTGTTAAATAAAATATGTTTTGATTTAGATTTATTAAAACAAAGGCCAGAATTTAGAAAAAAATTTTCCACTTGCATTTCTAGTTCATGAAGAGATTCATTATTTGGTGATAAAGTTAGTAGTATATCATCGGCAAACAACATAACCTTGGAGTTAAATTTATTATGAATACTTAAGCCTTCAATTTTTGAGTCACTGCGTATTGTAATTGCAAATAGCTCTATTGATAAGGCAAAAGAATGGGAGACATAGGACAACCTTGTTTAGTGCCTTTAGTTATTTTGAAAGCTTCTGATGTAAATGGACCTAATTTTACATAGGCCAAATTATCTTTATATATATTCTTTATCATATTAATAAAATTTAGAGGAAACTCAAAAGTTCTAGAATTCTAAATAAGTAGTCCCAATTCACTGAATCAAATGCTTTTTCTATATCTAGCGTGATTATGAGAGCCTCTATATTATCTCTATTTAATATTTCAATAATGGTTAGGATTCTTTGTATATTGTCATAAGCATGTCTGCCATAGATGAAGCCTGTTTGGTCCTCATTTATGATTTGAGTCAAGGATTTTTAATTCTATTGACTAATATAGACATAAACAATTTGTAATCGTTATTAAGTAGAGAAATCGGTCTATAAGAGCTACAATGGGAGGGTCCTTGTTCTCTTTTTTATTGGAGTAATTAATGAATATCGCCAGGAAGGTGGAATTATGTTTTGAGCTTGAATTTCATTTAGAGACTTATGAAGTAAAGAAATTGCAGAATTTGGGAATATCTTGTATAATTCCATTATTATTCCATCTAGTCCTGGGGCTTTATTATTTTTACTCTCCTTAATTTTGTCATTTATTTCCTTGAGGGAAATCGTTTTCAATATCAATTTTAATTTTTCAGGTAATCTATTTATTATAGGATTGATAATTTTGACTCTATTAACATAGTATTGTCTTTATTGTTTCCAAAATGATTAGTATAATGAAATTTAAAAGCTTCTAGGATATCATTTATGTCTGATACTTTTTTATTACCTTTTCCTTCATGTATAATATTTGTAATATTGTTTTCTATATTTTGCTTCTTTATTCTCATTGCTAAGTTATGTAAGTGTTTTGGAGATGTTGAGAGTGAACTAAATTTTAGTTTTTCCAAAGCCAAATTAGTCTTATGAGTTAAAATTTCATTATGTTTTTTTATTTAAATCTTCAATTTCTTTTTTTTTTTTTTTATTACCTGGGAATTCTTTACGTCAGAAGTATTTGTATTAATTTCTGTTATTTGTTTTTGGATACTGTGCAATTCTGATTCCCATTCTTTTGTTTTGTTTTTAAACCAAGATATGATCCTACCATATAAGAAGGCCTTTAGAGTGTCCCATATTATTATATTCTTTAGATCATCAGTAGAATTTATTTCTAAAAAATATTGAATTTCTGAGTCTAGCCATGGTTTAAATTGTTTTAATTTAGTGATGTAAGTTGGTATTCTTGAGGCAAAATTTAGTCTTTTAAAATCTATTTGTAATTTAAGGATTAGGGCATTATGATCAGAGAGTGGGCATGGGATGATAGAAAATTTTATTATCTTCCTATTTAAGTCTGGGGATATAAAATTGTATCTATTCTTGTTTTAGTATTAAAAGCGATAATCACTATGTGAGTATAATAATGAGTTAGATTCTTTGAAACTAAATGAATCAATTAATTTTAAGTTTTCTGTCCATTTCTTAAGGTATTTACCTGTGGAAGAGAGACGTAGGTTCTTCTTGTTGGTTGTCTCAGAACTATCTAGAATACAGTTAAAGTCTCCTCCTACTATTAGAATACCTTTATATACCCTATTAATTAGCTCTATCTGCTTTTTAACTGTAGATAGCCCTATTCCAGGAATCCAATACACATTTACCAGTGTCCAAATTCTATTCTGAAATTTTATTATTACAATTGAAAGTAACCCTTCTTTATCCTCATAGTTGTAAATAATTTGTGGGTTAGTTACACTTTTCTTCCATAAAATTAAAGCTCCCCTAGTTTTTTTTTATATGAGGAGTGAGAGAGAATTAAGTAGTTATTAGGTATCCAGGTGAAGTTGTCATCAGTTTTAAAGTGGGATTCCTGTAGAAATATAACTTGCGCTCTCTGTAATTTTAGATATCGTAGTAAATTTGATCTTTTTATAGTATTATTTAAGCCATTGACATTTAAAGACAACAATGTTATGTCTGTCATTTCTATAGGATATTATATTATAATTTTAAAAGAATACATTGGTAAAGAACTAATATTTATGAGGACCTGTGAAAACATATATGTTAATTTTCCCCTCTTTTCTCTAAGAAGAACACTGAAATGAACAAAACTGTTTCTTTGATAGTTTAACAAATGTTTCAGTTTGGGCCACTGAAAAAAATAAAAGTGAAAAATATTGTAACAACATACTTTAATTGACTGAATATAACTTTACTACATAGTTCCACAAACATGAAGTGCACAGCACTTCTAATCTGATTGATCTGATAAGATCAAACAGATTTTCCCTCAACGTCGACAATCGCATGGAAAAGGATATTCAAAGTTGAGCTCCATTAATTGAATCCTGAAGATATCTTAAAATATTAATATTTGATGAAAGAGTGTATCATGCATTAGTACTATGTTCCTTGATAAATCGACTCAATAAAGTAATTAATCTTTTACTAGAAGTTTGTACTTATACTAGAGTTAATGTTACTTTTTTAATGAATGTTCTAAGTAGATGTCTATTACAGCTGAAGTAAATATTTCAGCTTATCTTCCCTTCATAAATGTGGTTATGTTACATGAAGTATGTCAGTTGACCTTCTCTTAACATAGATAAAATGCATAATAATATATACATTTAGATTATATTTGCATTTATTTTGTTGAACTTCACATTTAAAACAGGTTATTAGTGTGACAGATAGTATTACTATCTTATAAGGACTAGTCCTCTTTTTTAATTCTTCCTTAGTTACTATTCTAAGTAAATTCTATATAGCCTCTCTGTGTACATATGTATAAATATACTCCTATATCTACACCAAAACATTTTCACATATAAACACACATAAATATTAAATAATCTTAATGGGTTACCTAAAAATGTGTGCAATATAATTGAGAATTTGTGTGAGCACTCTTGAAAGGGTTGGTACCTTGTTACTGCTGGAAGATGCCTATTTACTGACCTTATTAACCTTATTAGTAGATTAAGTGGCCCATCAAAAGATGTGTGAATATTGTGAATGAATATTCTTAATTCTTATCACTAAATCTTACAGCAATTAGTAAAGAGTACCTATATCATTTAACTATATTATTTATGAAGTTTCTTAGGAGTGTGATGGGAGTACACAACATTTCAGACTTGGGGTTGTTGAATATTCAGTAACAGGACTCAAGATTGTTCAATACTTGTTGTAACACATCTTAATACAGTTAATGATTTGAAATAACATGTGCATGTCACAAAGAATCCATGAATACATAAATACATGAATACATGGGTCTCACCTCATTTACCAAACCCATGTCCAATCCAATATCAAAACAGTCAAGAACACTACGCTGAGGGTAAAAGCACCTCAACCCCTAAACCCGTTAAATAACTAAACACTAATAAACCTACTATTTTAAAGCTGCTAATATTCTCTAGTAATTTGTATAAAACTAAAGTAATTATATATAGCAACTCCAATATTGCCTTGCAGTGAGACAAGCATAGATTTACTGATCATTACTGAAGTGCCGTTAAATCTAAAATGCTGTGTAGTGGTTGACTATATCCTGCTTATTACTATACCTAGTATAAGTTCTGCTAACACTTCTATCAGGTATGGTGTGAGGAGGTACGTTATTACTATAGACTTGCACATTACCATCCCACACCATACATAACACTGTTACTGTTTCCAATAAATGAAAACCAAATCTCATACTTTCAAGAAGTCAATCTCAACCAACACCCAACAAAACACAAGTTCAACAAATGAGGAGAGACCCAAATACATACATAGTGTACTGTTTATGTAAACATTTCTCTAAAACTTTATAAGAGCAGCTCATGGATGTGTCATAGTGTCTCCCAAAAAATGTATAGTGTGCACATAAATTACATTTGACCCTACCATATTTCCTTTCCTGTTTTTTCCCCATCTGTGACATAAAAGGGAAAAAAAAAAACTATTGATGTTACTGTATCATTGGGAATCACCGTGAGCATTTATGGCATAGTGGTGTACCCATTAACTGTTAAGGTGAAGGGTAAATACAGCAGATTGTGCTTATCTTCAAAAATAATACAATTTATACATAGAAGTTAGCACTGCACCTATAACTGCAGAGAATACACATAGCAAATATTGTTACGTAAATAGACATGTTTCCCAATTGCAGGATGTTTTGATTATAGCTTTATTTTATATTATTGGTGTTTTACTAATTCAATTTTAAGGTCCGTGTAAGTGAAATTTTGCCAAAATACCAAAATAACAAAGTCAGTTCCACATTGCTGCAGGTTAATGCTAGTCCATTATACAGCTCACGATACTAACACTATTTACTAAATACTTGCAGTATAGGTTACAAACAAAGCAAATTCAGTCATTGCTAAAATTAGCACTAACTGCCAAAACTGATAAAACTCTCATCAATTAGCTTGCTCTAGGTTATTAAGCTGTAAAGGAAATTAAATTACCCATATGAGAGACAAAAAAAACAGGTAAAGAGGTGATATACTACCAACTGTTCATTACTGCATTCGGATGCTTGTAGGCATCTAAAAGCGGAATATGCAGAAGTATGCATGTATCATTCCTGTCAGGTATTGCATTTATAGGCATTTTTTAATTGATAAGTGGGTAAGCTTACCTGACCTAAAATGCCCTTTTACATGGATGACCCAAACACAGTCTAAATAAGAAGTTCAGAGTCACACAGTAAGAAAATGGGAGCTATCAAAATCAAACCCTGAGCTACAGTCAGTAACTAATCATGGATACAATCTGGCAGCTCCACTACAATGATTAGTTGGGATTTTATCTCACTTTTAACAGACATAGCGCAGTTGAAAACTGAATTTATGTATTTGCTTGCATTAGTTAACTACACTGCCACACTTTTGGTATTTCCCAACAAGAAGAAAGTAACTAAATGGGCTTTTTATTTATTTATTTATATATATATATATATATATATATATATATATATATATATATATATATATATTTTTTTCCCTTTATTTTAAACATGTGTAGCATACTTTTTCTTTATATGTTATACATTTACCTGTTCGTACTTTTGCTAAAATCTACTCAATTCTTGAACTACTCAGCTTCTAGAGAACAGATTAAAACATAAAGGGGCTAAGAAGTCAGGTCACAGTTAGTATTTTCATTGAATGTTCTAACTGACAAAAAAGACTCTGCAAAAGTCTTGTGGCACCACTCGCAAAACTAATGCAGTATTCTACAAGCCTCAGCTTATAGACATGTTTCTTAACTTTTAATGGAATGCTGGGCTATGTTAGTGAAGATATGAGGTAAAAAAAACTGACTAGAAAGCTCGAGGATATACTATGAAGCAATAATAGTCTCCAACTGTCAATTAGAATGTTGAAACGCTAGAAGGCAATTTTCTGCCTTTTTTTTTTTTCTTACTTACCATTCCCTTCCTTCTTACTCTAAACAACGCTCTCACATATTCCTGAAGAAATATTCAAGGAATGCCCTTTTTTTTAGACAGACTATAAAGAATTGGATTTAATTTAATAAAATTTTGCACAGTAACTATTAATCAATATGTTAATAACTTTATAATAATAGTGGCCTTTCATTTAAATGCTAATACTCTTGTGAGAGTTTAACTAAAGAAAGCTGGAACAAACAAAAAAAAACACACAACTCTAGCATCTGAAGATTCTATCAAACCACTACCATATTAATATGTTAACATACAGATTATGATACTTCCTAAATAAAGAGAAAACTAATTATGTGACTGAAGTGTAATGAAATTAAGGCTATGCATAAGAATCATACCTTAGTTAATGCTTTGAGAGAAATTGATTCATCAATGTTCTTAACATCAGTTTTTTGTTTTTTTTTTCCTCACATCAGTCCAAGTGTTTTTTCCCGAGGTTCTCTTTAAGGAGGTTGAATTTGACCAGTCCATTTCATCTGGTAGTAGGATTATATTGTTTTTAATGAAGGAAGTGGCTTCTTCAATGGTGTTGAATGATCTCATGTCATTACTATGCTGAATTCTAATTTTGGCAGGATATGCAAGCTGTGCCTTTATTTTGTTTTGTTTTAAGAATTTCACTAAGGGCCATGTTTTCTTTCTTAGTTCCAAGAGTCTTGGTGAATAGTCATTATCAAATCTTATTTGGGATAGCTTGTAAATGACTGGGTTTTTCCTCCATGCAGTTCTTAATATCAGTTCTTTGTCCATAAATGACAGAAATTTAACCACTATAGATCTTGGAAAAGATTTAGTTGAGGCAGAAAGTGGTTTTCCGATGGCTCTGTGTGCTCTTTCGATTCCATATGATAAGCCTTCTTTCAGCCCTAAGATTTCAGGTAGCCATGAATTCAAGAATGAAATGATGTCTTCCCCCTCGGTCTTCTCCGGGACTCCAAAAATTCTTATGTTTGTTCTTCTTTCCCTATTCTCCATATCATCTATTTTATTTATTAGCCAAGTATTCTGTTGTAATAGAAATTCACTATGAAGCTCTTCTTCTTTTAGTCTTCCATCAATATCATTTAGAGATGACTCAATGTCAGTTATTTTTAATTGTTGCTGCTGCAGAATTTCCTTAAAGACTTCAGTTTGTTTTTGGCAACTATCTTTAAGGTTTTCTAGGTTTTCAGTAAACCTGTCCATCTTCAGAGATAAGTCTTGAAGAGTAGTTGATATTTATTTATTTATTTATTTATTTGCAGTTGGTTTACCAGGATAGTCCATTGGGCCAAAAGAACCCGTTTTCAATGGAGTCCTGGGGAGAAAAGCTCCAATACAGACAAAAACAGGTACATGCAAAAATTACAATAATACTTATACAGAGTAAAATATAAAACATTTAACACATTTAGGCTCAAAACTTCAAGAAGCATTCAAAACAATCTAATCTGATGTGGATTAGATGTCAGGGGAATAGGTTAAAAGAGTAATGTTTTATGCTTTCAAAGAAGTTGTTCAGAAGAAAACATAGACTTGCATTACAGGGTAGGTATTCTGAGGGAACATAAGCTTAGATAGGAAGAGTTATGTATCATATATGGGAAGAAAAATATATCAGTTGGATTTCTTTCTTCAGAGAAGAGTCTGAGTGAGAATTCTTAGAGTTACTCATTACTAGACAGCTTTGTTAGTCTTCAGGTTTTTTTGACAGGAAAATTTCGGAATTTCTTCTCCAAAGTTGGTAATTCTATTGTTAATAGTTTCACATATAAGATTTATCAAAAATTACTTAGTAATAATAAGATTTTCCTGTTATTTCTAGTATAAATATAAGGAGCTCAAAAACTTGCTGCTATCAGTTAGGCATTAGGCTCCGCCCCCTCAACCTAAAACAGCTTTGAAAGTGAAGTTGTGTGAATATAACCTCTCAGCCAAAAACTAAACTGTAGACAGGTTTGGTGGGGCACGACAGTTATTTTATTTTTTGTCAGTATAGTTAAGGAAAACTGGCAGAAAAATGAACTGCTTTCACAGATATGTGGACATGTCAGTGACACATATGGCAAAGAAGTGCAAAGCAAAATTAGTCCAGCATGCACAGATGCCCAAAGAAGAGATTGTGCCAGCTGTGCAGAAAATGGAAATGCAGCCTTGTGTCAGCCTAGCAGCAGGCAAATGACAATCTGTTTCATCCCAGGAAGATCTCAATGCCCAACTAGAACTGCATTGATTGACACCAGAAAGGAGATGGTTGGAGAGGCTGCAGTAGTTGGAGGTACAGACAGACCAAACTGAAGCTGGGGAAAGAAGGAGAGAGAGAGAGAAAAGCAATACCAGTATGAGAGAGCATGAAATGCATTATTTTCCAGAGACACAAGTCATGGAGAGTGGGACAGCCAAACCCTAGAAGCCCAGGTCAGTGCAAAGCTATTTCTTCAATATAACTAGGAAGGTGCTTTGGATTGCTTTGTAAGGGCTTTATAAGGGCATTTGAAAAGGTAGGCATTCAACATCAGTTTTAAATAAAGGCAGTGGGTGAGATTTCCACTCCCTTTCTTGTGGGTAAAACAATGCGTGCAGCTTCTATACTTAGTAATGTTTAAATTATGATAAAGATAAAGAAAGATTATCTGCATGTCTCTATTTGAGCTAAGAGATGTACAGAAAGACATTCTGAGAATATCAAAGATAGGCAGATGAAAGATTGACTCAATAGAGTGCAGAAATCAGCACCTATTTTCACAGATGACTGAGTGGATGTAAGGTCACGACATTTGAAATGCTTGCATATCTTTTCCCCAGGGAGCAAACCTTCAATCCCATGCCTGAGGGCATGTGAAATTGGTCAACAGACTTAGGAATTTAACACTGCTGAGGGGATGGAGGTAAGGTGACCATCTCTAGCTAGCTAGCAGGTTGCCAATCCAGAAGAGGAGGGCACCAAACACTGCACATGGGTACAAGGGAACCCAAGAGGGGCAGTCTAGGCCATCACAGCTAGTTACACAGGAAAAACGCAAAGCCACAATTTATCATACATGTCCAGGGATTGGTGCTAAATGTTTTTGGTGTAATCAAATTGGGCATGTGCAGTCTCACTATCCTCTAAGACAGGGAGAACACAGATTTCAGGAAGTATCAAGGAAAACTAGCATCATGACAGTGATGAGCTATCTAGAGATAATAGCTATGCCTAACTATCAAAATTTGATTTATATTAATGGCTTAGTGAGGGTTAGGATTTGTTCATTTTATAGTTTAATTATGCCTTTTATTTTGCTTATTTTAAGTTACTTTAGCTAGTTAAAATTATGCCACCTTTAACAATAATGCAAAATGCATAGCTATGGTTAGTATTTTTAATTTTTCATTATATTATTCTAACATTTTTCATTCCAGTGAGGATGAATTTTGTTTCTAGGTGTACATCTAGGTGAGAAATGTTGTGTTTTGGATAGCTGCATTTCTGGAGTTCGTGTGTGCAATGTTTAGAGTTATCTTTTTATAGTGTACTGATAGGAAATGTGATCTATGCTTTAGCTTTTTTTCACTTTATTTTTCTCTTTAGTTAATTGTTGATTTGGATGTAGATATTGTTTTAGGTAGGCAATAGTGTTTTGGTGTGTCAGTATCTGTTTTGTACACAGAATAAAAACATCTTTTGGAGGATTCAATAAACTCCATATAGGCTCTGTGTAGAGTTTACATGGAGTGTATCCATATACATAGCCATGATGTGCTCTTGGCAATGGACAATGCATGTTAATTTTACACAGTGCATGCGGTATCACGGTGCACCCGTAATGTTGGCCATGAAACTTTGTAGAACTACATGGATAATGAATCCATATACAGGAGAGCATCGATGTCCTGCCCCCATACCTCACAACCTCTTAGTCCTAAACAAAAATATCTGTTACCATTTAGTGCCGTCCATCCCGAATGATTATTACAAAACCACAAATTTTATGAGGAAAACTGCAAAAATACCAGCCAAAACCCATATCTATATAGTTTGATAAGTGGGGCTGAGTTATGCACATACCATCAAATTAACAATACATAGTAAAATACAGACTACAGGTAACAAATCCTGTGGCAACATGTGTAGAGTGTTGAACTGCAATGCAGATGGTCCTGGGTCCTAGTCCAGGCTATGCAAACTTTATTTATACTGTTGTGACATTGCAGCATATACAAATAAAGTGTTAGTATAACAAAATAACTGTGGGATAGCATTGGCTGTAAGTTATTTTTGGACACATTTGAAAAAGATGTGAGCCATTTAGCATCGCTCAAACCAGTGCACTTGTTTTGCTATGTTTGTGAAATGGTAAGCGGTGCACAGATTTTTTCAAATATATCAAAATGTAGACAGTGCCACTCTCAGTAAGCACAACTGGCAGGAAAACATGCAATTTAAAGGTGAATAGGCGGGAATTGTATTACAGACATTTTGAGCTCGACCTTGTGCAGCAGTGGCAGGTGTGGTGAGGGAATGCATTTCAGAGCACAGTACTGGGGTATCCAGGAGTCTAAAGGTCTTTATTGGGCTTCTGGTTAAGGATCACTGGCCCTGGCTGCTGCAGGAGAACTACACTAGCTCCCAATATAAATCAGAAGCCTGGGATAATTTGGCCAAGCCCCTTACCAGTGCAACTAGCATCCCTCACACTGGGGAACAATGTCATCACCACTATTATGACCTGTGCTGCTGAAAAAGGGATACCCTTGATCACTGGATTAGGGAGTGTTGGGCAGGGCACACTCCCGAGATGTGTATGTATGCTTTACATGTAGTATTTGTAAATATTGAAGCTGAATATGGTACAAATTGGCATTCCTAATGTTTTTTCTTTTTCCCTTTTTCCACAGCTGCAGGAGAGAGGGCCCATGCAAGGCAATTGGCCAAGATGTGACAAGCACATGGTAAGTAAGTATAACTATATAAAGTACTGTTACTTCAGCATTAGCAGTGATAGATGGATTAGTTGCTATATCATACAGTTGTACAAACTTGGGAATGCATGTCTGAACTGTAAAAGCAAGTATGCATGTATTACTCTGTAGCATAGCTGTCAACTGTACATATTTCTGATGAATACCCACATTTAAGATTCACTGTTTTGGACTGTTCATTGTAGGATACATGGTTGGCAAGTAATTTATACTGAACTCAATAAAGAACAGGTGTCAGAATGTATGTTAACAAATCCTGTGCAACTATCCATGTGTGTAACAGCAATATTTGAAATATGTTCTTAGTTATGGGTCATGGTACACCCATTAATTTATGATATGTCAAGATGGATCTAGGAACAAATTTCAACAGTCCGAATCCAAAATCATCGAACGCACTTTAACAAAAGTTCTTTTATCGAAAAAGCACTTTCGTTGAAGTCTGTCAAAAAAAAAAAAAAAGAGAAAACAACAAAAAGGTGTTTATGCAGGGGGGCTATGCCCACCTGCACCCCCCCATATGGGGGGCTGTGCCTCCCACACCCCATACTTTAATATTTTCACTCCGAGATCGCACTACATTGGGGAAAAGGAAAAAATTCCCTTACCCACACAGTGGAAGACCTCCACAACAGTCATTCCCCCACGGCTCCCTCTGGCTGCAAACATACATACATGAAAGTGCTTTTTCGGTTAAAAGCACTTTCACGTAAATATGCCCGGCCATTAAGCCTTCGGTGAAAAGCACCATCGAGCATTAGTCCTAGACCCATCAAGATATCCTGCTCTAAAAGGTGGAGAGGTATGGTCTGTAACACAAAGCAAGAGTTTCACATTCTCAGATAACAGTGAGTATGAGTCTATGAAGTGTAAAAGGAAAGAGTGCTTGCATTATGTTGAATTCCAAAGGAAATGCGCAATATTACAATAGTGACTGATTAATGCACAATGTATGTACTGTATCTGTGTACTATGTATGTATTCTACCTATGTTCCAAATTTCAGCTGTACACCACAAATCTATTAATTATCTTTATTTTTAAATTAATATTTTCTTGTTTGTTCTCTCCACTGTAACTGTTGTGCTGCATACCACTGTAAAAACATGTCTATTGTAATTTGTGTGTATACTGATCAAGTCTAAATATCTAAATGTATCTGTAATTTTTCTATGTGGAGCTTTTCTCCCTGGGCCTCTGCTGAAAAAGGGCTCAGTCAGACAGCCCTGGTTAACAAATGTAAAATAAAATAAATAAAATAAAATAAAATAAAAATAAAAATAAAATTGTGGGTTCTGATACCACACTCCCCAAATGTAAAGCTCAGCTGATTACATTTCCATTTTAGCTGTCTGCAATAAAAATACACAGTGCTGTTAAGTAATCATTATTATAGAATTTGACAGGCATACCTCTAGAGCTGTGACTTGAATGGCCTGCTGTCAAGTGTAATCACTGTACATGTATTTCAAGTAATAAAGAAAGTTCTCAGCAGTTGATATTGTTAACAGTAGAATGTAACAGAATAGAAAACCTTAATTATATATTATTTGTGAAGTTACTAAAGTTCCTCTTTTTTTCTCTCACCACACCTCTTCTTTTATTTATTAATGGATTTCATATAATTATAATTTTTGTTATTATTATTATTGTATTATCTACATAATTAAATTGTGTATTATTATATTATTTGTTTTTACCTCTTATTTTTGGTTTATTACATATAATTTCATAATTCTTTTTTGTGAAATACATTTTCATTTTTCTGATTTTTCATTTTGTTCATAATTAGGTTGTTTGAAACTCTTTATACTGCTTTATAATTATTTTTTTTATAAATTTAATTTAATTTATTTTATGTTTTATTTACTTTATGGTTGGAATTTTATTTATGTTATTACTACAGCATAACAGCATATGCCAGTTACCCATGATCCACCTACACTCGCCCCGCTGGCTGAAACACCAAGATCCAGCACTTCTGGGTTGCAGCTTGGTTGTCACTCCCCTACTACCCCAGCTCTATCTGGACCCTCAGGTAGTTTTGCCCCAGGGGCCAGGCTTGTGGTCTCTTCTGGAAGCAGAGGCAGAAGGGGTGAATACATCATCTATGCAGTGTTGCCAGCTGTGGTGCATAGGCTTGTGCATCAGACTGAGCACATGCCTATGCCGGATGGAGAGCCTGCTTTCCATCCTGGTATGGTAGACCGGCTGTAGGTGCAAATGTCAGCCACTGCAGCCAGTGGCACAGTGATGGCACAGTTCTGACAGTCCAATGGGTGAAGACTTGAGTCATACTGTCACCGTGCTGATGTCTGTGGGACCTCAAACCCCCCATCCCCACCTCAACCAAGGTGTTCACTCCCTTGTGTCCTTCACCAACCTTGTCTGTTGTCTTGTCTATCTGCAAATGCTTCCTCAACTTCCCAACTTGCCTTACCCAACATTCCACTCTCTCCTTAAAAAAAAAGGCACCTGTCCCAAAAAAAAAAATTTGTCCCATACATAACTCTCCATTTCACACATGTGTCTACTTGACACAATTTGGTCCAATTGGCTTCACAACGCAAATTTGTTGTTGTCACCCCTCTCTGTGAAGTTGACAGTCCAAATTCAGCTAATAAACTGTACACATGTCCAGTTGTTACTGTTGAAGAAATGGATAGCTATGGTACTTTCCTACACCCATCCTGCACATTCCTGCCTTCCTTTCACTTTGTTTTTCCCCCTGCTTGCTCCCCATTTCACCTCTTTCCTATCTTCCCTCACTTCTTTTCTTTAAAGAATCATTGTGTGATGGTGTACAATGCATAGCATCACTAAGCAATGCTCAGTGGAAGTAGGAACAGTGGATACATGTAAAAGTATCATACACACTTATAAAATTTATGCCACCACCCTATTTTGAACTCAGTACCATCTGACTTCAACAATGCATTAACCCATCCAGCCACAGAGTCATTTAATTAGCAGATGTATTTTAAACAATCAATACTAATTGTCACATATTCTCACTAAAGCATGTTTGCGTGATGCTGCAAATTGGGCAGCATCGCTCATCAAGGCTGATAAAATATTAAATAATTACGTTGTTCCATTCGATTCTCAGCTAGAGCGTCTTCTGTGTGGAGATATGCGTGAATGGGCGTACCTTCGTTGAAGGTTGTGCATCAGAGCTGGCAACTCGGCACGTAAAAATCTACTGCCAATCATTAGCGGACCAGAATTCCACTGTGGTGACCCCTAACCGGGAAAAGCCGAAAGACACAACAACATTAGGAAAATAACTGTCTGCTTGGTAGAGCAAACCATCTAGTCAAAACCATACACAATGGGGGACAAAGGGCCATCACTAAAGTGACATGTTATAAATATTGCTTTTAAAAACTTAGAAAACATGATAGAATAACAGGTATTTTATTACTATTCATTACTTCACTTAAGTAGCACGTGCATGCAACAGCGTTTTATTGTGCATTTATCTATACAATGCTACTCAACTGTTAAATGCATTGTTGGTGCATTCTTTTGGTTCAGATGGTATTGGGTTCAAATACAGGTATCCGTCTTTCAAATACTTATATGTGTACATCAGGATTAGAAATTGTGATATTTATGAATCTGTGTCATTAGCTGTGTATGCACTCAATGCAGTAATGATGAAATGTCTGTTGCTAGATGGTATTGGTATCCAATATAAGTTAATAAACTCCTTTTTACTATTTTTGCATGATGCTGTGCATTCCACACCATCATGCCATGATAATTTAAGGAAAAGAAATGGGGGAAGATAAGGAAGTGGTGAAATGAGAAGCAAGCAGTGAGAAAAACAAAGTTAAAGGAAGGCAGGAATGTGCAGAAAGGGTGTAGGAAAGAATCATTGCTATCCATTTCTTCAACAGTAGCAACTGGGCACATGTACAGTTTATTAGCTAAATTTGGACCTCACCTCCACAGACAGGGGTGACAGCAACATAATTGTGTTTTGAAGCCAATTGGACCAAATTGTGTCAAGTAGGCACACGTGTGGAATGGAGAGCTATGTATGGAATGAAATATTTTTTGGGGCCAGGTACCCTTTTTTTTTTTTTTTGTAAATATTTTTATTCATTTCCAAAAACAAATGAAGGTTATATATGAATGACAATGATGTATTTACAAATTAAAAAAAAGGTAAAACAAAACCTCTAAACACATAAACAGAAATCAAAAATTAAAAAAGTATTTACAAGGGTGTCTATTGTTGACATATAATTGACTTTCTATTGAAATTGTTTCCTGATATTCCTGCTTTATTATTCTTCTCCAGTATTTCAGTTACTTTTGCCAGTTATGATATAGATGTAGTTCTTTTGTTCTTCCTTCTTAGTGTTCTTCCTTTAATTGTGATATTTTCCATTTGCTATATGCATATTGTTTAATTGTTTTTGAGTTGGAAAGTTGATTTAATGTTCTTCCTTGCAATAGCTTTTACAGCTAAGAGAAAATATTTTATTTATATGTTGTTACAGGGTACACAGTGGATTAAAACAGATTAAACAACAAAATAATAGATTTGGAAATCTGGAATTTATCATTAACCAAAATTTTTTTAAAATATATATTTATCCCAATATGGTTTGGTATCAAATGGCATTCCTCAGAGAACACATAAGTTGTCTGTCTTTCTGATAAAAAAAATTTTCTCTCCAACCTAATTTTTTTTTACATTTTATTACATAAATGAGGGTTACATGTAGATCATGTAATGTAATATTCTGTAAAAAAGTTCTAGGAAGTGAAGTGAAGAATATGTGTTTTTTGAGAGAATAATTATCTTTGTCATTTTTTTTTGGCATCATTTATTTACTGATGTATAATAATTTATTTTTTTGTCATTATTATTTGTATTATTTTTTTGTTTGTTGTTTCTCTAGAATATAATATATACTTCCAATATTGGTAATTTTGTTAGTAATATTATATTTCTAATATTTTGTATAAGTTTTTGTCTTATTTCTTCTTGTTGAGTTTTTGCCTGTTTGTTATATTACATTATATGTAATTACATGTAACCAATTTAAATTCTGTCTTATCTTTCCTTAGTTAAATTCTTTCTATTATCAGAGTCCTTTGTAGTTTAAGCATTTATATTAATCCCTGATCTTTTTTTATAGCATGTTGACTACTTCCATATTAAAATGTTATTATATTGTGTATATGTGTAATGGTGGTATATAAAAAGAAATGACCATGCTTTAATATCAGGATTGGATTTTAAAAATTTTGAAAATTTTTTTTAAATGTATTTAATGTTATTTTTATATATTATTTTATTCTTATGTATCATCATATCCCACATATATTCATAGATCTTGATTTGTATTTATCTGTTAAAATTGTATTTACTACTACAATCCTGATTTTATGATTTTCTTTGAATTCTTGATTTTTTTTTTTTGTTTTTGTATGTATATTTTGTATTAATGATGTATGAATAATGGATTTAATGGATGATATTGGGATGTCCTATGAACCTAAAACATATATTTAGATGCCCAATCATCTAGATGATACTTCATTTAGCAATCCTTGAACTTTTGGATATAATATCATTTTAATTTGTAGGAGAGAGTGAAATGTTGGGGAAGGGACATAGGCAAGACTGGGGGAAGTAAGCTGGGGAGTTGAGAAAGCATTTGTAGATAGATAAGATAAAGGGACAGTCAGTGAAGGACACAAGAGGGAGGTGAACACCTTGTTTGAGGTGGGGGTGGAGGCATTGCAGACCTATGGACGTCATGTTTGGTGACAGTGAGAATTGAGTCCTCACCCACTTACGGTCATCACTGTCACCTCACTGCACAGATGGCCACATGTCTGATGTATGTGTGTCCTTATATTATTCAGGGTGATAATGGAGAGCAGTCTCTCCACTCAGAGTAGTGTGCACCAACTGTGTAGCACACAATCCTACACATAAGACCTGGCAGTTCAGCTTAGGTGACAAAATCACCCCCTCTGTCTCTGCTCCCAGAGGGAACCACAGGCCTATCTTCTGGGCCATGACTACCTGAGGTTCCAGGTATGGCAGGGTCAGGTGGGTGCTGTCAGGTTGCAACCCAGAAGTGCTAGGTCTTGGTGCCGTAGCCAGTAGAGGAAGTGTAGGTGGACCACAGGGAACCAGCCTGACCTGCTGTGCTGTAGTAATAACATAAATAAAATTAAAATTCCATAATGAAATAATACATAACAGAAAATAATGGACAGAATAACA
Source organism: Protopterus annectens (assembly GCF_019279795.1). Classification (NCBI taxonomy): domain Eukaryota; kingdom Metazoa; phylum Chordata; order Ceratodontiformes; family Protopteridae; genus Protopterus; species Protopterus annectens. The sequence goes on along the minus strand of NC_056727.1, from coordinate 999,785,010 downwards.
TTAAAGAAAATTTAAGCATATAATAATGCATTAATACAAAAATAATAGATAATAGAATTACAAACACAGTGAAAAATAATATAAAATGAGAAGGTATTTAACAGAAAAACAATAGAAAATTATACATAATAAACAAACCATATGTAATAAAAATGAATTATGATAATGAAAATATGATTATATACATAATATAATAACAATACAAGAAATAAAAAATATGAATAATATAAAAAACAAACTAAGAGAAGGGGTAAGGTGAGAGGAAAAAATAGCATTAGTAACCACACAGATAATATACAAAAATATCTACAAATAATATGCAATATTCTCATATATTTTACTTACAATAATATGAAATGCTAATAGATACATTTATTACTTTGATTACTACCCTGTTGCTAACACAGATACACTACAGGGCAGATCATATTGCATCCAACAATCATTCTTGGGGGCATATATTGCACATATGCATGTTCCATGTACACTGATTACATTTGACAGCAGGCCATATGAGTCACAGCTATAGAGGTCTGCACTTCTAATGCTATTGTTATGAATATGTAACACCACTGTACTTTTATTGATGATAACCTTAAACAGTATTCTGAAGAGCTGGTTTTAAGTATGGGGAGTGTGGTATTCGAACCCATAAGCAGTGTTTATTGTAATACTGTACCTTTCCTTTGTAATACAGCATAATGCAAGCACTATTTCCTTTTATACTTTATAGATACACGTTCAGTGTTATAATGGTAATCTACAGTATGCTCATGTTGTTTGTGTGGTATCGGTCATACTTTGCATTGCAATATTTATTTCAACTTAAACAAGTACTGTATACTTTGGATATGTGGCTTACTAAATTACCACCCTGTCTACTCTGTAATACTGGACTGTTGTTCTAAGTAACATATTAATGAATGCATGCTCTTGCTTTGCAATATAAAAATACATACTCAATGTGATACAAGCTTTTACCACAATAAGCTGTATTTACTCCAAATGCTTAAATAACAGTACTGTTAGTGAGCATACATACCACTTGCATCTCTCACCCTTCTCTTTCTTTCTTCATAGGTCCACACATTCAGTGCCCTGTCTGCATTAGCTGTGGGAAAAACAGAAGACAACAGAATACCATTAAGAACACCAATAATGCTCATATGCAGCTGCTACCTCCTACAAGCAGTGCCTGTAAGTGATATCTGCACATGTTTGGAGTGCCATCATTTTTGCATTCCTTGATCCAAAGGTTAAGGGTATCCTTCTTCCTCATCCTGAGGTCTCAATAGTGGGCCAAACTATTCCATGCATCTGATTTGTAATCAGATCTATGATAGTGCTCCTGAAACAGCCGGGGGCCATAATCATTCACTAGGAGTCCAACAAACACCTGCACACCCTGCCTTTGAGACCTAAATCTCAGAACCTATCCCTGAATGCCAGCCATGTCCAATGCAGATGAACACCAATGTATAATGACTTTTCCCACCAATTCCACTTATGACAAATACTGAGAATGCACACTATTGGACTTTGCAACATTTGAAAATGGTGCACTCTGCTTAGCATCATGCAAATGTGTTGCCCTCATTTGCATGATGGGAAACAATAAAATGAAGTTCATTAATACGCATATTATCATATAATTACACAACTAACAATATTTCTGTGCCATGCCTCAGAAAAATACTTAGGATATGAAAAATACAAGGCAACTGCTATAACTCAGGGTGACTATAATGCGAGGTTGGAAATCACTGAAAAAAGAGAGATGTCTGCTGTAGTAGAGCCATGGACCTTATATATGGTAGTCCTACACAAACGGCTGTTGCCAGTAGAAGGATTAAAGAACACATGTGTATGTTTAATTACATTGCTATGTAATGCAAGGACACATTTGTAAAAGTTACAATCCTTGTATCAGAACCCAGGACTGTGTAAACTTCAGGCCAACACCTAACATCTGTAACCACAGGTGTAGTTACATGAAAAGCTACTACATTAATATTGATCCTGAGATTTGCACTGTTACACACAGATCAGCAGCATTTTATGGATTTGCACTATGCAGACTGACATTAAGAGAATACATCCACAGTCTGTTTTTAGATGTCTGGATCCCATCTGCTACCTGAGTGGTGCACTTCTACAGTTTTTGCACTGCCGCTGTACTCACAGACCAGATGTGCATAGCTGATGCCATTTGTGCTACTCACAGCAATGTGTAAATAGTGGGTACAAATATCAAGATAAAAGCAATTGATAATGGACAGTATATGCAATCAATGTATCAGACACACTACTAGAATATGTAACTACACAGAAAATATCCCTACATACTTTTAAAATTTAATTCACCATCTGATACACATGCCAGACACAGGATGGGTGCCTTAAACATGTGTTTCAAACATACACCATTGCAGCAAGCAGCAACAGACATCCAGCACCATACCTCTTAGAGCAAGGAATCCAGACAAAAGCACAAATAATGGGAAGACAAAGGCATAAAAATAGGGACTATCTTGAAATATTGCTCTTACATACTTAGGAAGTGGATAGAATAACAGGTTATGCATTAGCATGATGTTTATGAAGGATACGAAGTCTGAAACTCAAATGTGTGCCATTACTTCCTGACCTCAGTCCTCAATGATTTGCCAGTGATGTTACAGAAAACAAAAATTGTATGAGAACAGACCAAATATATGAGTCCAACATCTGGACATTCTGAGAAAATCTGTACATCTGGGAGGGATGTATCAGCACACAATCAAATTGAAAATAATGTACAGTCATAATAAAATATTACGTTACCTGTACAGCTAGTGAAATGTTACACATTTACAATACTGCACTTACTGATTACACACCCTGTTATGATGTCATGTCTGTGCTTCTTGATCATTCATCAGTTATCTGTCCAGTAGTCTGGGGCATACAGTGTGCACATCATTCAATATCATTGCATTTACAATGTCAAAGGATATTGAATGGGCATAATATGATATGTGGCTGTCAACTTAGGAAGGGCAGGCTGGATGTCAGAAACAAGCAGTTTCTGTTCTTTTGGGGGAACAAAGATGTGTGTCTGCTATGGTACTAACAAGGCTGTTTTGGTCTGGCTACCCTAGATGTCTGGCATTGGGTCCACTTTTGAATCTAGAAATACTGAAATGTCGAATTTTAGTATTTCGAGATCAGAATGTCAAAAGTGCATTTGTTCGAAACTGCACTTTAACTAATCTAAGTTTCCCGGATCCGTGGTAGGTTTGGTGCAGTGTGTACTTTATTGTTTTCTGTCTCTTTAAGGGGCAGTGTGGTTTGGAATTTCTACATGGCGGCCGATGTCTAGTTGTGTTCTGAGATTCAGGTAGGTGTTTCATTTTTTAGGGTTTGGGGTAGAAATGTGTTAGTTTTTATTTTTTGGGGGAATTTTAGGTGTAGGTTGAGATAGGTACAGTAGGTGAGTGTGTGTATGCGTTAGTGTTGAAAGTGGTGATTTTTGTACATGTGTAGTGTGTGTGTGTGTGTGTGTGTGTTTTATTAGTGAGTGTAAGTATAACAGTGTGCAATGGGAGTGTAGGGCACGTAAAAGTAGGTTTGTGAGTTTTTTCAAGTTAGTGCGACCTTGGAGTTGGTATTTATAAGTAGTGGGGGTGTGGGGGTGCAGGGGGCTTGCCCCCTGCAAAAACATATTCCTGTGCTATTTGCTTTTAGTTTATTAGTGTTTTTGTTTTTATTGTGGGGGAGGGTTGTGTTTTTATTCGTGTTTTGTGTTTTATGCTGTTTCATTGTTTTGGTGTCATGTGTTTATATGTTTGTCAGCTTTAAAAATTCTGGTCTCTAAATACTGAAATTTGATTTCAGTATTTTGAGATTCAGAAGTGGACCCCTGACATCCTGCCTGTTGCATGATTTAGTTATGATTGATAACTGTTATCTCTAATGCATCTCTAATGGAGATGTATAGTGATCTATGAGGGTCGTTTTAGCCTCCTAGTGGTTGAGTCAGTGTGCTATGGCTTGTCTCATAACCAATGCAAGGACTTGCTGAGCATGGCTATGTCTGCCTACAACCACACCTGCTGCTGGTTCCTCCTATGGGTCATCATTGGCCTGTGGCTATGGTGACCTTGGCATTGTTGGTAAGATGTGTTCCCCATCCCCTTGATGACCTGCTACAGCTGTTTCCACTATGATGACTTGGGCAGCATAGCACATACTATGAGCACTGAGGGACATGTCAGTGGATTGCAATGGTGCCCTCAGCCAGAGGTATGTAGACACTGGCACTGTGAGTGCAGTAGCTGAAAAACATGTTTTGTGGCATTACAGGTTGGACTGTGTGTCTCATTACGGTGTTCATCTGTGTGTGTGTGTGTGTGTGTGTGTGTGTGTGTGTGTGTGTGTGTGTGTGTGTGTGTGTGTGTGTGTGTGTGTTTGTATCTTTGATGGGTTTCCTCAGCCATGACTCTAATGCATAGCATGCATCAACACCTAAGTGAGCCTTGGAGATATCTCCTGTAGCACACATCTGGTGCAGTTGGGGAATGTGGCAGATATGGAGTTGTGCTAACTGCAAGGGCTGCTGGCACACACATTCCACATGTTTCCCATGACATTACACATGACTTGGCAGTTGTTCGAGTGGTAGACCTTATAGTTAATGTAGACCCTACCCTGTTCCCCAGTGTTGTTCTCATGTGTACATGACTGCGATATATGGCACACATTACAGAAATGTAGTGTGATATATGTTACAATTGTAGCACACTTGTGATTCTCTCCTCAGAACTTATGTTAAAATATATGTGCTTTCTGCCATATTGTAGCATAGCATGCAGGAATGTTAGAAAGATAATGGATGCTGATGCCTATGAAACACCAAGAATGTCAACTGGTATTCTATTAATGATACCTGTGGCTAACAAACTAACTTTAACACATACCTTATATTCCACTGGGATGGGTTCCCTGCATTTGGCTCTGTATGTGACTCAAGGCTGCCAGGGGTTCCACATTTCCTTTACTGTGTTGATTCCCTGCAAAGTCCACACCATCTCTGTCTATGGCTATTGGCAGTAGCAGCATTACCTTTAGCCTGTAGCAGACACAAATGTATGTAAAATGTAGCTGCTACTAACAATCTGCCAGTGCATACATTGTATCTGTAGTCCACTGTTCCCTCACTGCACATATAAAAAAGGGCATGGTGTCTACATTGATGCCTTATATTTGTTGAGTAGCTCCATGTGATTAGGTGATTAGCATGCAACGAAGCACAGACTAGGTCAGATGCAATCAATGAGTAATGTGCATCATTATAAAAAGGAAAATGTGGAGCTAGGCAAACCAATGTGGATGAGAGTTGTAGCAGACTTCAAACTCAGGTACACACTTCTATTGGAACCGTATATTTCGACAGAGGAGTATTGTACTCCATCAGGTATGTATCCATTTTCTTACCTAAATAATGCATATTTTGGAATATACTTAGGAATGATGTAAAGTAAATCAGTAAGCATTTGTTAGAACTGTAGTCATGACATGGCCTTGTTTATCAGCCATTTGAGAGATCCAGAGGATGTAGAGTAGACCAAAGGTCCAATGCTGTGTGATAACTATGCACACATGTTTCAAGGATAGGTCCTTTGAGGGCACATCTAACATTACACTGTTGTTTGGTTAGCACATTTGTCCCTTAGCCTGTTATATTGTTTTTTTTATTTTTTGGGGAGGGATGAGTCCCTGCTATGGCACAGACTAGAACAGACTGTTGTGTTGGATGCGTGAGCATAAGTGAGCATCTGTTGTGCCACAAACAAGGATGCTGTTCATGCTGCTCTCCTTGTTTTGTAGCCCTGTGTTATTTATTGACCACTGTGGAATCTTTAAATTGTAATCAAGTGGTGAATAGTGAGAGCTTTCCTGTACTGCCTTATCTGTACACTGCTTATTTCTACTTATGTGATCCTTATATGTGTTATCATTATTTTATCTTTCAGTAAACAATATGCCCGCTTGGCATATGCCACCTTTTTCAGAGGAAGACAATGACCTCATCATTGAAGTGTTAAGGCAACATCATGGGGTCCTTATGTCCAGGGGTAGGCCAATATGTTACAATGTGCAGCCCTTTGGGACAAATTGGTCAAAAATGTAAATGCAGCTGGGCAACAAAACCACAGCTATGAGCAGATGTGACACAGAGCCACAGACATAATTCATGCTGCAAAGAGGCATGCTGCTGAAGTGGCACATGATCACCAGGTCACCAGTGGTGGGCCTGCAACAGAACAGCCACTCCTGCAGCCAAGGCATTCCTGGCAAATATTGCCACTCAGGAAAGCTGTCAGCAGTCCATAAGCCAGCATGTTCTGGACGTGATTACCACTTCCTGCTTCTTAGGAGTAGCTTTCAGGTAGGCTTTGTTAGATCAGCAGTAGAATACTGTTGCATTCATTGTGTAATAGTGTATATAGTTTTAATGTGTGGCAGGTTGCTGTTTTGGTGGAGGTATTTAAGATACCTGCAGTTTTCAGGTCATTCAGAGGTTGTCAGCCACATTCTTCCGAACATTGCAATTACTGTAGTTATAGATTATTAAAAGTATTACCCCTGTTATACTGTTAAATGTGGTTCTGTTGCCATTACTTGTCCCTTTACTTTTTCCAGGGCTGTCTGGAATCCAGAGATCTAGGCCTCCTGCAGTTGGTAAGCAGAATACATTTATGTCAGTAATGTAGAAATATTCCAACATATCTGCTAAAGTGTCATCTCAGGCCTGGGGTATGGATTGCTGTGCTATCTACATACCTGTCAACTGTACATATGTTTGCAGAATGTCCAGATGTGTGACTCATACCTCTGGGCCATATTTAAAATCATAGTGATTGGGTTGCAAACTATTGACAGCTCTCACATTAAAAATGCATACCACTCATTAATGTTATGGTGAATCAATACCTGCTATTCTATCACCTTTCTAAGTTTGTAAGGGCAATATGTCACAATGATACCTATTTTTGGGCTTATGTCCACTCATTATTCATGGCATTGTCCATACATATTGCTGTAAGTGGTTGATAGGTTTAAATGTCTGTAATAGTAACAGCAGTCTAAATTGCTTAACATATATTGCAGCATAGTAGTGCAGGTATTAATGTCATCCTGTTTTTCTTCCTTTTAACACAGGTGAACATGGAAGTTGTTCTGTGTCCCCTATGCCACCTGATGTCAGTGTCTCATCAGTCTCTAATAATGATGGTGGCCAAAATGAGGCACAACTGGGGGTTGCAAGGGTGATTCTGACACAGAAAATGTTATCCAGAACCCCCCCCCTCATTATCTCCAGACACAGCCAGTATGCCTACACATATCCAGTCCACTGAGGTCATATATATTGGGTAGTTGGAGGGCAAGGACATTGACCAGGGAAGTGTGGCTACTACTGTGGCTTCAGTGACTGTTGACACTGACCATGGTCAAACTGTTGGTGAGGTGCCACACAGGGGGATTGATAGGGATGCTCATCAGAGGCCTGCTGTCCCTCTCCAACCTATTGCAGGTGTTTCATTACATGTCACTCAATGTATGTTTAGGGCCATCATGTTGGCACAGACACATTCAGAAAAGAACTCCAGGAGAATGCTCAGTGCTATAGATGCAGCACAGGCTGACATCTGTGACTGCCTGCACCATGTTGTTGATTCCCCGGATTATTTGAATGACATATTAGAATGGAATGTGTCTATGAGGGAATGTAGTGTAATATGTTATGAAATGCACATTGTTTGCAATGGAACATCTGCTGGGAGGGTAGCTTCAGCCTTGTGGGTGTAGGTCAGCAACTACATCTGCTGGCAGTCAATGTGGCCATGCCTGATCATGCTTCCAGAGTAGCAGTACATCCATTGCTGCAGCAGGAGTGTGCTGTCCACACCCTGCATAGCAGGTCATGGGTCATGGTCTTAGGTGTTCCCATGAAGGGAGCACATCCAGCAGACATCGGTCACCTTTAGGTAGTAGCACAGCATCTGACCTTGGGTGTGGAGGTGCCAGTGCAACTCCTGGCAGAGCCAGTTCTTGTGTTCAGGGGTGAAGATGATGAACTGTCAGCTCTACCATGAATGACTCACAACTGTCCAACATGCATACACGTAGGGATAGCACTGAGCTTGGCTGTGTTCATGCAGACACTTATATACCAATGTCACACTGAGGGCACCTGCAGATACACACACAAAATTTACATGGTCCATCTTGCCTGCTTCCCTTGCTTGCTCACACACTCGCCAACCATTTGTGTCAGCCTAGGCCTAATGCCTCCCACACAACTGTGCAAGTGATGATAACTGTGCCACATCCCTGTCATCTATCTTTTGGATTCAGAGATACTAAAGCTATGTGTCTGATGCACAGGGTAACTATCTATATTAATATGACATTATTACCTCCATTTGTGCTGTTGAACTGATAACTGTACCTGTCATTTAGATTGTATGTAGCCATTTAGACAGTTGCTAGCATAATAATTTATCTACTTTATAGCGGATGCTTTTGTAAGGGCTATGAATCCTGAAAACTAAAATGTGTCTCATTAATACATCTAACTTTTTCTTTAAGGATTGTTTAGCACAAACGTATGGGTACACATTCAAAGTCAACCCATCAGATTAAGAGCTCAAGATTGTATGTCAACACTGAAGACAAATTTCATCAGAATGGTAATACAGTATAAAGTTCTTGTTTGAATGTATGTCACCATAGGTTCCAGGGTTCATAGGATGTGACTAGGGTATTGACCTGATGGTGTTTAGAGGCATAGCCATTACATCATAATATAATATTAAGTCAGGTATAATGCATGGCCACATTTTGTCTAGCAAAGACTGCCCATGTCCAAGAGTGAAGCAGCAGTGATCCATAGCAGATAATGTTTTCACAGCAAGTAATCCAGCCTGTCCTTGAACATGGTAGTGGAGGTGCTCTGCTTGACATTGATTTGAAGCCTACTGCAGAGGAGAGATGACCTTTGAGAGATTTATCTGTCTCTTCAGCATGTTGTATGCATGCCATAGTGTACATTGAGGTCCCTGGAACAGGTAACTCAAATCCCACATTACTTATGCATGTGCAGCATTTTAATCCCATTTTGGCCACATAAAGCCCTGTAAGGCATACACAATCTGCCTCAAAACTATCTATATGATACTGCACACAGTGACAGATATGTCATTATGCTCACAGAAGACACATGTTGGAGACCCTCTGATTTTTTATTACCAGACATGTCTGAGGTCTGCCAAGTTGGTTCAGGTGTCTGATAAAATGCATTTCAAAGGGTGGTCTATATTCTTTCATACAGCTAATTAGGGATGAGTATAGGGCAATTGCTAACATATATTGCTATTGATGTAATGGCACTGCTGATCAGATATATGATGTAGAATGTGTACCTCCCCAGAATAGACCCAGGTTGCAGTTGACATCTGTTCTAAGGTCTATCAATACAGAACTGGGGAATAGTGTACCAATGGTTATTTTATAATAAGCAGGAACATTTGTTATTACCACAGGATATGCTGATGCATTTCTGTGCAGTTCCTGTAACACCCATGGCTTTATCAGCAGTCATTAGTGCCACATACTCTCTGTTTTGTTCAGGACTTCTGAGATGTATATGCCAAACATGAGGGCCATAGCACTGACACTTCTCTTACCATGCAGATGACATGTCTGCTGCTTAAGGTGAAGTCTTGTACTATGATTGAATGCAGTTGGTCTGTGATCCCATTTGAAAACCACTGATAACATAGGATTTGATGTTCACTTTGGTTATTTTCCCGCTGACAACAAATACTGGATTGTGTTGAAGACCTTGGTCAAGTTACAATAGGATGTGTGCACATCTTTGACATTGTGTGCATCTTTGATCACAGTCTTGACTCCCACCAGGTTTTACAGCCACAAGATATCCTTGAGGACACCTAACTGGAACACATCTAGTGTTTGGAGGTCACCTATTTCCTTGTGTCTGAGATGCACGCAAACTGTTTCCATTGCCTTATGGCAGAGGCTGCATAAATTTATGACTTTTAATTGCACTTGTATTTTGCCAGTCATCTCTTGTGTGGTTGGAAAATGGTGACCGTATTCCATTCAATGTGGACAACAGCAGTATTCAGACTGTGGTTGAATATGGTGCCTAGGGGAGTAGCTCACTGTTGAAGTACTTGAGGAACATAGGCCAGAATTCCATCTGGTCCCATGGAGACTGTGCTCCTAGTCTTGGAGAGGACAGTGACAACTTTGTCATTGCAGATACCACAGCTTGGAGATGATGTTTCACGCATAGTTTGTACTAGGTGTGGCGGGGAGGGGGGCCTCTTTTCAGCCAAATGTGTCTGCTAGTAGGTTTCGAAGTTACACTTGGTCAGTGTGTGTGCTACTATACATAACTTGATCCAAATACATATGAGTTATATCACTTTGCAGATGTACATGAAGAAAGTCCTCTGGTTATTCCTGGATATGTTGTGTAAAGTCTTAGCATGGATGCTCTGTGTGGGTTCTTGAAGGTGTCTTATTTGCATGTTTATGCTGAGGAGAGTGAGTTTCCACCCTTTGTTTCTCAATGTTGGATTTGTAAACAGCAGCTTCTTTCACTTCCTGTATAATGTAGTTATAATAGACATACACCAGTATGGTTTGTATTTTCCAGAGGATCTTTGTTTGAGCATATCAGGCACAGCTGTATGTATACATTTGTGTAGATGTGTAGATAGGGCATCAGGTGGTAATGTACTATAGATGTCAATGACCTTTGTGGAAACTGTGTCTTGGAAATATTGTAGACCATCCATTAGGAGTGTGTAGTTACCTTGGATGATGATTGTGAACTTGACTCCTCCTTTGGGGAGTTCAGTAGCTATATCTACTTCAAGACATAGCACCTTATGGTTGGATTAACATGCAGGCACTGCACATTTGCCATTACATTATTCACTCATATTGTTGAGGTACAGGTCTGGAATATGAGATAACCTTGTGGGGTGTTGCACTCTTTCTTCCATGACATTTCAGTTCACAAACTCCAGGTAATATTGTGCAGGTGAGGTTGTTGACCTATAATTATCACAATCAATGGATGAATACTTTCACTCACCCCTTGTTTTCTCTACTTTAATTGTCCCATATAGTAATATATAGGCTATGTGGCCTTCTGTATTTATGGACAGTGACCTATTAATGTTGATAACAGGGAGGGGTTTCCTATCCACAGTAGGTTGGACATAGAATAATTCCATATAGTAATATTCTCTAAGTCTTGAGGCATACTAATCTTCAATGAAAATAGATATGACACCTCCTGTGGTACACACAACTTCTATTTGCTTTGTGGATATTTGGAAGGCATTTTAGCCTTGCAAGGGCAAAGTGCATACAGCTGCCTTAAATTATGTTTCTGTGACTGCATAGACATCACCATCTTCACTGCAAAGAGTGCTTACAGAGTGAAGCTTCATATGTGAACTCCTAGGGTTTATCAGCATGGTGGCTCTCACTTTGTTGGAGGTGTACATTTTCACATTGGTTATTCTACTTTTGTGAACTTGCCTAATAAAGGGATTATGGTGCAGTCAAGTGGCTTATGTCTGGCAAAGCAGTGTACTCTATCCACCATGTCATCCCACACTGACAGGTACTCTATAACCTTAGAATGATACAAGAAACTTAGGCATGTTCAGAGAATCTGTTGTTCTTTATATACTGGTATCATTCTATGTGAGGGCATAATCCTGCTCAAACATATAGACATATCTGGCTGGAACCCATTTTTGGATAGCTCAATCATGTCTGTGTTTATATATTTCATATAGTCACATCTCAAGTTGTGCATACCAAGATGAAGTATGCTAAAAAACAAAAGAAACATCTAGCAAGGCTAGACTTTCCACTTTGTGATTCCTTAAACCTCTTGCATTAGAGGCAGCATGGGATATATGCAAATGACCCTTTAAGGACATCAGGTGTTTCAGGATGAAGTTTTCAAAATAAAGTATGCTGGAATAACAATGGGACTTGTTGAGAGACTTAATTGCATGTGTGCTGTGATGACTATGTCTGCCACACAGCTGACACTAAACATATCCTTGTTTAAGGTGCTGAGTGGGGGATCTGTACATCTCACTACACAGGCAACTATTATGAAAACCTTTGGGATACATGCCCATTGCTTTGAGCACTTCTATAGTGAGACAGTGGTGATGATATGTCTGTTGTGTATTGTCTGAATGTAACCTAATTGTGTTTAGGATGTGTCTGCTGTTTTGGATGGTTTGCAGAGAGTACCTCTGCACATGATGGTTTGTGCTGAGTACATATTATGAGTAGGAGTCAAGGTGTGTGAGCAGGCAACCTTTTTAGTGTTACCCATCTGGAAGCTAGAGAGCACTGAGTCCAGATCCCTACTATACGTGGATCTCTTAAAATTTGTAATTCAGTGATGTAGGGGATACAGGCTATTCGGTGCACATGAGGCATTATCTGCATTGAGTCAGGAACTCATTTCAACTATGCTTGTAGGGGAAACATAGGGGAAATGATATTGATAATGAGAGATTTGAACCTGGTACCTGCATAGAGAATGCAAACAGGAGGGGTATATGTGATCTGACTTCCATTGTCAGGTCAATAATTTATTGGGTGTACATGATGATGCCCTTCATAAGGTGGATCAACACCTCTGTTATTGATAAGTAAGTGGGTAAATTGTTGCTTGTTATGCAACAGAGGTTCTGACAGCTAGATCTGCTCTCCTACACAGCAGTAGCTGAATGTATTTGAAAGCATGTGTATTGACATTTCTGCACGTATGAGGGCAAAGTGTTACAGCCTCTCCACACAATCCAGAGTAGGTAATGCAAAGACACACTGTTAAAGCCCAGACTGAGTCCAGACACAGTAACCATCAATTAGATACTCCTACTGTACACTCATGCCACAAGTGTACAGATGAGGTTTCTCCAAAGAGAGATGTCATCTTCTACCTATTTTGGATAGTACCATTAGCGCTTTCCACAGCAGATATTCTGCTTCCATTTCTAACCTCCCTCTACATCTTGCTCTGTCACACCAACCACCTGCACGCCCTCTATCACCACATCCATACACCTTATCGTAGGCCTTCATATTTTCCTCTTACCTGGCAGCTCCATCCTTAGCATCCTTCCCCCATAATACCCAGCACCACTCCTCAGCACACATCCAAACCAGCACAATTCTGTCACTCTGTCTTCATCTCCAAACCATACAACCTAAGCTGACACTATAACATATGGTTAATACTCATGTTCATTCTCAGCCCATGCAATGCAAATCATAACAACTGGCACTCTTCCAACACCTGTTATGACTCCTGCCTTTTTGTCTGTGGCACCATCTGTGACCCATATGACATTGCTGGTCTCACTATCATCTTGTAGATCCACCATGCCAGTATTACTGGTACCCATCTGTCAAAGATCACTCCAGACACTCTTCTTCACACACTCCACCATGCATGCTCTCACTCTTCTACATCTGTCTTCCAGACTCATCATTACTCTGAACTGTTGGTCCGGAGTATTTAACATCATATGCCTTTGCCAACTGTACCTCCCAAATTCTAAACATTCCTCTATCCTCCCTCTCATTCACACACACATATATTCTGTTTTAGTCCTGCTGACCTTCATTCCTCTCATCTGTAAAGCATATCTCCATCTCACCAGGGTCTCTACACCTGTACCATAATCTCAATACAGATCACAATATTATCCACAAAAAACAAAGTCCACGTGGACTCCTGTGTGATCTAATGTGTCAACCTGTCCATCACCACTGCAAATAGGTGTCATGATGTTTGTACATACAATAACAATAATGTCACTGTTGTCTGTCTTATATAGGATGAGGTGACATCTACCCATCTGTCAGGCCAGTGTGCAACCATTGCTTGTTATGACATACACATATCCAATAATCTGATATAGCTGATGACATTAGCAGTGCATGTTGAGCACAAAAGGACAGTGTCCCTTAGGCTGCTGTAAAATTCTGTGTGTAATATCCACCAAAAGCTCACACACATACAAACACAGTTGACTGCATTGATAATGGAACCCCTAGCTATGTAAATTTAAAATAACAAATCATAGCACTTAATGCATGCGACACAGCACAAATCTGACTTTAGCAGGACTGCAGGTGATCTTACAGTAGATGACATCAGCAGGCAACATGGGGAACAAGAGGTTGGAGGGCTGTCTCAACTGGGTGTTTGTGCAAGCACAAAAACAGTGCAAAACCTTGCCAATTGAGAACTCTGTGTGAATACACACTTCTACTTCTATGTATATACACACACAGTTGACTGCAGCAAAGACAGAACCACTACCTATCTAGGTTTACATACTAGAGATCAGAGTACTTACATGCATCACTGCACAAGTCTGATTTTAGCAGGACTGCAGGTGATCTTATGGTAGATAACATCGACAGGCTACACGGGGGATAAGAGGTTGGGCTCTTGTCTCGACTGAGTGTTTGTGCAAGCACCAAAACAGTGCAAAACCATGCCATGTGAGAATTCAGTGTGGGGTACACACTTCCACTTCTATGTATATATACACACTCACAAAATTGATTGCAGTAAGGATAGAACCCCTACTTATCTAAGTTTACATACTACAGATCAGAGTATTTAATGCACGTGCCACAGCACAAGTCTTATTTTAGCCCGACTGCAGGTGATCTTATGGTAGATAACATTAACAGGCCACATGGGGGACTCTTGCCTCAACCGGGTGTTTGTGCAAGCACCAAAACAGTGCAAAACCATGCCATTTGAGAACTCAGTGTGGGATACACACTTCCACTTCTATGTATATATACACACTTACAAAATTTACAGCAGTAAGGATAGAACCCCTGTCTATCTAAATTTATATACTACAGATCAGAGTATTTCATGCACGTGGCACAGCGCAAGTCTTATTTTAGCCTGACTGCAGGTGATCTTATGGTAGATGACATCAGCAGGCCATGTGGGGACAAGATATTGGAAGCCTGCCTTGACTGGGTGTTTGTGCAAGCACCAAAGCAGTGCATAACCATGCCATTTGAGAACTTAGTGTGGGATAAACATTTCCACTTTCATGTATATATATATATATATATATATACACACACAGCTGCCCATAGTAAGGATAGAACCCCTACTGATTAGGTTCATAAGTTTATAGGTTGGTACTAGGTTATCAGCCCTAGGGCCTATATAAGCCTAGCCATAACAATTCCCTGGCTATTTCTTCCCACAATTTTTACTTACTCTACATTTATATATTACAGATAAGAGTACTTAACCCACAGACCAAAGCACAAGTCTGATTTTAGCATGACTACAGGTGATCTTATGGTAAATGACATCAGCAGGCCACATGGGGGACAAGAGATTGGAGGCCTACCTCAACTGGATATTTGTGCAGGCACCAAAAGAATGAAAACTATGCCATTTGTGAAGTTGGATTGGAATACACACTTACACTTCTGTTTATACGCACACACACAATTAACTGCAGTGAGATTAGAACCCCTACCTAGCTAAGTTTATGGACTACAGATCAGAATACTTAATGCATGTACCACTGCACATGTCTGATTTCAACAGGACTGCAGGTGATCTTATGTTAGATGACATAATCAGGCCATGTGCTCGACAACAGCATGGGATTCCTGCATAGTCATTTTGTCTAGCAGTGTCATCTGAGGCTAGTAGCCTAGCAGATGAATACTGTTTAGTAGTCTAGTTGGGTAACAACAATACCCTTATTGAGCCTATTTCTCAGTTTGCATTTGGATGAGCAAGCCTGTGAGCACCTTCAACTGGCCCTGTTCATGAGGGAGAGCACAACAGCATATCTTACAACTTGTACAGGGGGTGATATATGCATGGAAAACTCAAGGTGACCCAGGTTTGTTGTGCCTGTTGCTGTCATTGCTGGTGGGGAAACAAAGTGATGGCTTGTCAATATATGTACATATACTTATATTGTAACTTCAATTTGCAATGTTTCCACATCTAGTCTTAGGGGAGACATGGTGTCTGAGAATGATAGGGCACTATTAACTCTCAACTGTCCAGATTTTTGCATAATGTCCAGATGTTTGACTCATATTTGTAGTCTGTTTCACACAATATTGTGGTTTTCTGGAAAATCAATGGCAAATCATTGAGAAATGAAGTTAGTAAATGATGACAGGCAACTGAATTTCACATGATATATCCTTCAGAAGATTCCTGGAAATTCAATGCCTGTTAATCTATCACCTTTCTAAGTTTGTAAGTGAAATATTTAAAAAGTGTCCTTATTTTTGGGTCTTTGTCCTAAGAGCTTGATAGGTATGTAGGGCATATACAAACACACACACAAATACACACACACACACACACACATGCACACACACACACACACATATATATATATATATATATATATATATATATATATATATATACTGGTATATATAGCGAGAGAGAGAGAGAGAGAGAGAGTGAAAGTGCTATAGCATGAGATGCATTGGTTTGTGCTATGGTTAACTAAGTATACAGACATGCACCTTTGCCTTTCTTATACTGTTTGCACATTGGTAAGCAGTGCACAAACATGAAATGCATTGCTCACATCTGAGTTTTACTATAATGTAATATATACCTGCTACTATAGCTAACTCCTATCCATAAACCAGACCGGGATTTCACGATTACTAATGGCATTGATTGAATGTATCCAGTGTTTGTGTTTGGTGGTCAGACATAAATCCTATTTCCTCTTTTACTGTTTCTGCACTGCTGCACTCTGCACAAACTGGCTAAGCTTTATCAAAAATGTTTTAAACATGTGGTGCTTCACGCACATGTAGAATTAAGACAAGACAAAGTTGCTAACAGTATGGGACATTGAGTCAAAGTCTGTAAAACACAACCTATTGCTATTACACACCTAAAACTTCTCCTTATATTAGGATTCAAACTCTCAACAGCACTACAGTTTCATCAGACAGGATGGCTGCCTTAGTCCCTTTAGCCACAGAAACAGTTTGCCAGAACAGGGGTCATTCATCACACAACGACCTGCATAACAATATTCACTGCTATACATGAGTTACCTAAAACATACAGCACATGAGAAAATCTACAGTATTCTTCTGGAAATGTGGGGATAATAACTGTGACAACCACTCATTTACAGTGTGTTTGGGATCAGCATAGATGAGTTACTGTTATGGCCGTTACAAGGGTACACCCCTGTTTTGGGGAGTGGGGGGACAAACCACATCTACTGTTAGACTACAGACAAGTCTGAAGTCAGAAACTGCAATGTGTAGCCTCACTTTCTAACTTCTGTCTTGAATGATGTACCAGTAATCTGCTGCAGTAGGACTGTATGAAGGTTTCATGCATGAGGCCTACAAATTACAAATGGATAATACTAGTAAAATAGTGTCAGTAGTCACATGTTAATTAATTTTCTGTACAAATTCACCATTATTTACTTGCATACTATATCAGGTTCATATATACAAAGGATATGTCATAATATTGCAAAAGACTACAGTGTAGTTTAAGGACCTACCTTGCAAATGCAGTGGTTGACACAACTGTAGTTCAGGGCTGACTCTGTCTGATGCAAGCAGTACATAGCCAATATGTGGATAAGTACAGGTCATGTGAGTTACCTGGCATCCTTTATAATGTATGTATGTAAGTAGGAGAAGGGTATTAGTCCCTAGGTCCCTAAGTGGTCAGTGAATGTGCTATGCATTATCTCTTAGCCAAAGCAAGGGCATACTGACCATGCCTATGTCTGCCTACATGGACAGTAGCTGGGGGTTCCTCCTCTGATTCCTCTTTTGTCTGTGACTGTGGTGACCTAGGCATTGATGGGGGGATGTGTGCCCCTTCCCCTTGCTGATCCTGCTGTAGCTGTTTCCACAGGATCAGATTGTGGAGAATAGCACATACTGTAAATATTTGTGTACATGTGCATGGAGTATACTGCAAGGTTCCACCAGATATATCTAGGCACTGGAACCGTGACTTCAGAAGACCAACCACACACTCTATGATGTTCAGAGTTTGTGTGTGTACTTCATTATGGTGTTCTTCCATGTGTGTGTGTGTGTGTGTGTGTGTGTGTGTGTGTGTGTGTGTGTGTGTGTGTGTGTGTGTGTGTGTGTGTGTGTGTGTGTGTGTGTGTGTGCATTTCTGATAGCTGTCATCATTCACAGTTCCAGGGCATAGAAAGCATCCTCTAGTAAATGGCCCTGTGGGATGCCCCTTCTAGCAAACATCTGGTACAGCTGTGATGTGTGCCAGGTATGGGAGTTGTGATAACTGCCAGTGTTGCCAACACACACATTCAAGATAATCCCCTGGGCATTGCACACAACAAGGCAGTTGATGGAGGGCTATCCTTGTGGTTAATGTAGATTCTACCCTGCACACCAGGTGGTGCTTTGATCTGTACATGAGTGCAGTCTATGGCACCCAGTACTTTAGGGTAGCATATTACATGGTAGAACCATTGCATATTGCTGGCCTTCTCCTCAGGAGTAAGGGGAAATAATATGTGCTCACTGGCATGTAGGAGCATAGCATCCAGGAACTGGTGGAGTACCTTGGATGCTGATGCCTGTGACATCCCCATCATGTCCCCAGTTGGCCTTTGAAAAGTACTTGTAGCTAATATACTAAAGGCTGCACATACCTTAGTTTCAACTGGGATGGATTCTCTTTGGTTGGTTCTGGCTCTGAGTAGAGGGTGGCAGAGCTCAGAGAGTTCTTGTAATATGTCCCAATCCACCCTGTAGGACTCTACAATCTCCAGCACATGTAGCACTTGGAAAGTTGCCCTGGGCCTGAACACTCTTTTCCTTCTCAGCCTAGTCCTATTATCAACAGCATCAGTCATATTGATTTCAGCCTCTAGCACATGCAGACATAGACTAGCTGCAGCAGCCACTAGCATTATCTCAGTTAAAATTTCCAAGTCTCTACTCCAATGGTCTTGAAGTATCGAGGGAAAATCAGAATGTAGGCTGTATGCATACTTTATACATTTCTTGAGTAGGTCCAATATGTGGGATTGGCTAATTAAGAAGGAATTCACCTGTTTAGGATATAATTAACGTGACTTAAAGGTCCTGTTTCAGTGTGCAGTAGTGTGCTGTGCATAACAGAGTGCAGCAGACCGCAGCTGTGCATAATTAAAGTAAACCATGTAAAAATGTTATATTTTCATCCTACTGTCATGAAACATACAGAAAATGCTAATTACTGCTAATTACACTTCATTTCTACAACCTGCAATGTCAGAACAGTATGAGAAAAGTTGCCATACCCTGTACTTGAACACAGGACCACCTGCACTCCAGTCTAATACATCACCTATTGTCGCAGGAGTAGTTATGCAAACTTGTATAACTGGAGGAAATGAGCAGAGTGAGCACCACTTACCAGGTTTGCATGATGCCTAGCAGTGCTCAGCAATATTAACTGCATGCATCTAGTATTTATTTTTGGATGTCTAGTTCATGACTGATACATGGGTGGTCTGCTTGTGCAAACAAGGAATGCATCACCATTAACCATTTGTGCTAAGCGGTGCACTGTGTAAATATGTGCAGAACACCCCAAGAAACCCAGCAAAATTACCTGACACATCCCTCTGATGTCATCAACATCCATGGGAAACATAAACACTTTGCAGGAGCTTATACAAAGTGAACAGTCCTACACAATTCCTGCTTTTTGTGATTCAACAAATCCTCTGCTTTTTGCACTCATTTGCATAATAAGCATGCTGACAGCCTGGAATCTGCATGGTTACTAGCCACATAAGCTGGGCAACAGCACGGGAGCACAAATTTAGAGTCACAAGCAGAGTATTACTGTACCTGCTGTGACACTACATTATACTCCTCTTTTCAATGACATTTCTATTACTCATATTTAAAACCTTTTGCGGCAAGAAGCGCACACTGAAAACATATGGAAAAATATTTTAAATGTATACTAATCTGATACACCCCCCTGATGCTTTTGGACATCCACAGGGTATAACTCACCCATTATATGTTACCTTTTCATGGGCATTCTGTCCATATTTCTGGACTTTTACATGCCCTTGCTTCTGTGTGGAACACTACCAACATGGACATGGAGTCTACATGGTTGTGTTGAAGGGTGTTGGACTGCTCTACCATGTTGTTTGACTTCATTAGCATAAATTTCAGCTACTTATGCTGAAATTTGCATTCCATGAAATTTTCCATTATTGAGTGTGAATGCAAGTGAATGCATGCCACTCCATGGAGTTTACTGAATCTAAAACTGCACCTATGTTCGCATCACACTGCAATGCACACATGGAAAACATTACCATGTAATCTTTATTGAATTTGCACCCTACTTTATTAAGTCTTATATAAGATGTATGGTTGTAATGTATTTCACTGAATGCCATTTTCAATGAATCACAAATTATTGAAAAAATATTGAAATCTTGTTTCATTGAAAGCATAGTTTGTTGAATCACAGTTCATAGAAAGATGTACAAGGCTATAGACATTCACTTCTAGTGTAGTTTAGGATCATAGGAATTGCAAAGTAAATGATTCTAAAAGACCATTTGCGCCTTGCAAGTCCACCCATACTTTGTACCCCTCCATCTCCAGAAATTTGTGTTTGTGCACCGGCAGTGATTCATTATGCATCACAATTTTTTCTTTTCTCAGTAACTGTGCAACCATAGAGTTAGTATATTTAATTAAGTGAGATGCGGGGGTGCAGGAGGCTTGTCTCCACAAAATAGCCTTTGAAAGTATATTTGCTGTATATGAAATTTTCTGTAAAATAAGATACAATGAAATGTGTTTTCAATTACTTTTTCATTGCTTTGTGAT
Source organism: Protopterus annectens (assembly GCF_019279795.1). Lineage (NCBI taxonomy): Eukaryota > Metazoa > Chordata > Ceratodontiformes > Protopteridae > Protopterus > Protopterus annectens. The sequence goes on along the minus strand of NC_056727.1, from coordinate 999,763,992 downwards.
TCAGTGAAAATGCTATTCAACTATAATATATTTATATATCTATCTATCAATTTATAATATATATATATATATATATATATATATATATATATATATATGAAAACCACAAAGCCAGATGAAGCTTGAATGGTATTGTAGCCTAGGTGCCAGAGTGTTATTAAAGTTTTTTGGTTCATTTGGCTTTGTGGTTTTCATTTATTATTTTTAGTTCAGTTCAGTGTTTTTTATAGTACATATATCCTCTCTTTATGATCAGTGTACCTGATGTAATGAACCTAGTTCATTGAGTGATACATAGGTACATCAAGTTTACAAAGGGCTGACTAATGGGATGAATTAACAGTGAGAATTTTGGAGTTTCCATCTTTTATCACCGTTATGCAGACTTGGACTTATATATATGTAAAGTCACGGTGGGTGGGAAACATTTCCCCATGTCAGAGTGTAGAGAGGCTTCCCCCCTGCAAAAACAGTTAAAGAGGAGATTTTGTATTTTTTGTTTTGTTTTGCAGTGTATTTACAGAAGGCTATTAATGTGTGTTTGATCACTGAGTGATCAATAGAACTGCACGTGATGAAAGTTCCATGGATCATCTGTCTTGTCATATATAGTGGATTTAGGGGGGATTTTTATGGTTGATGGCATCTTTAACATATAAACTTTTTTGCTGACTTCTTTAAGTTATAGATATTTTAACTATGTACACAGTGCTCTATATAGGTATTTTTATTGCATATCTCTGGGGACTAAGGTTAAGGATAACTATATCTGAGAGGACAGATACGAAATAATAAAATATGCTGTGCAGTTGCTTGTTATTTCAGGTTGTTACAGAACTTGCACATCCTCAAGTTAGGTATTTTTAAGGATGCACAGAAATGCATGGGCTATTTTGTTTAAGCTATAACCTTGTTGTATGTTTCATATATGTTAAGGGTATGGCAGGTTTTTTTTAATTAATAGTGTATTTTCTAAGAGTTACTTTGCTATTTTTAGTGTTTTCCTTCAAGAACCTTTGATGCTATTATTCAAATAATGTACATTGATGAATTGCTGACATCTCTTGAATAAACATGCTGTACATTCTTTGTTGATTTGTTTCTGTTTAGGTTACATTGTGCATTTTGTTGCAGTTTGGGAACTGTAGGCTGTGACTTGGTTTATACACTTTGGATATAACTGGTTGCAGTTTAGTAGGTTATGGTTGTTGGTTTTATTTATAGTTCATTATTAGTATTGCATAATATATGCAAGTGTACTCTACTTTGTGGGCATGTTTGTCATTTATATTAAATACAGGGTAAAGCTGATCTTTACAGTACATTTGCACTGAGGAATTCCCATGGGAATATTAAAGCGAGGTAGTGAAAATCATCTCTGTGTTTTATGTTGCCATGTTGTGAATGCTGTTTTCATTTCTCAGAGAAAACACTGTTGTTGCTGAATCAGTTGAAGCAGTTTTATGCCAAATGGCAGATAATGTGAGAGACATAATGACAGGTGTTGAGCCTGGTGCAAAAGCATAAGCATTTAGGCTTCATTGTGAACTCCTCAAGGGTCTTTAAGTATAGAAGCATAGGAACATAGGAACAGTTCTAGGTAAGAGATCATATAAGATGCCTAGTGGTATTCATGTCAAAGCAAACATCCTTTAACATTCCCATCACCGTTTACTAGTACTTAATACTGCTCATTTCCCAAATCAAGTAGTGTGCACATTTTTTCTATCTATATAATCATCAAGACTAGCCCTAAAGTTAGACAGAGTTGAACTTTGTTTGAACTATAGTGGTAAACACTTCCGTAGTCTGGGAATATGCTGAGTTATGAACCTATATTGTCTGTGAGTCTAGGCTGCTGGTATAGATGTTTGTAGAGCCAATGATTCTGCAAAGAAAAAGAAGGTCAAGTCAGACTGGGTTTTTGATAACTTGGAAATTGAGACACAGGTCATGTCAGAGCAGCTTGTAGGCTATTGAGGAAAGGCAGAACTGTGCTTATTTATTAGGCCAGATAAAAGATTTAAGGCAATTAATTTTCTTAGTTAAATGCATTGGTGCCTTTCAATTTGAGTAATATTCTTGGACTTGTACATACCAAATGGGGCACTATATCAGATGACAGACTTGATAAGGATAGAGTACAGTGGTCAGATAGACTTCTTTGGATCTTGAAGACATCTCCTTGGAAATTAAACTGTGCCAGATAGAAGGATTTCCTGATTATGGTAGAAACAGAATTATGAAATAAGAGTGAGAAGCGAGAGTTGCCCATGTAAGACCCCAGGTCTGTTATGATTATATCTGCCCAAAGAAGAGTATCACATATAACATATGAGGGTGAAGCATTTTTTGCCAGACACTACTCTGCTGCACTTTTGTGCATTTAACTTGACACTATTTTCAGTACACCAGGTATGTGCATATTCTAGCCCTTGATAGAGCATATTAGTATTAGTAGATCTATAAACCTGGTCAATCCCATCTCTGGGATATTGGCTTGAATGACTGCAAAATAAATGATAGATAATAGAGGGTCTAGCACTGATCCACATGGTACATCACTAGTTACAAATTTACTTTCAGACAGAGCACCAGCAACTTTCATAATCTGAGAAGCATTGGATAGCTCATTTGCAATCCAGCAGATGACATAGGTATTTGCATTATGTTTGCCTAATTTTTCAGTATTAATCAGTAAAGGAAATATTGTCAAAAGACTTGGCCAAGCCAAAACAAACAGTGTGCACAGGGTGACCACTATCCACTGCCTCTGTAGCCTTTTCTTACGAGTTTACCAGGTTTAATAGAAAAGACCTGCCTTGACAAAATAGCGAGGAGGGTCTAGATTGCTAAATTGCCTATGTCTGCATAAAGGAATTCTAGTATGATATGTTCCATTGCTTCACAGATAAAGAGAGTGAGTCTGATGGCCCTTTAACTACCTGGGTCTGCGGAGGGGCTTTCCTTGTGTAGGGGAGTCATAGTTACCATTCTGTGGGCATCAGACACAAAACCTGTGGATAGGTTGAGGTTAAACAGTTTAAGTTGAAGCACAGATAGTACATGCTTGGCGAGTATTATTGGTAGCCCTTTGGCAGGGATTAGACTTGTTTCAGGGTGATTTCAGGGGAATCTTAAATGTTAAGGATAGTGAGGCAACAGTGTGGGTAGGTTGGAAGAAGTTAGTTTTAAATTTGTCTGCAGACAGATTGGTTATATCCTTGGGACTGAATGTGTAATATTATTATGGCTGAGCCCAGTGCACTGTTGGACATTATTCCTTAACTTCCAGCATAAATGAAGAAAGATTTGCAGTTTCCTTTGGTATCTGGCACAGCCCTAAGTTTGTCCCCTGCTTTGCATTTTTAATAATGCTCCTAGGCTCCTTGCTGGAATGTTTCACTGTGCTCTTGAGGTAGGGAGATGGGGATTACTTACAATGCTTCATTATTTTCCTTATTTTGTTATACAGATTATTAATATGGAAGTTCTACCAGATAGTTTTATTCCTGAATTTACCATGTTATTCAGAGCAGACAGGTACATACTTTTCTCTGCAGCTTTTTAGGTGATGTTACAAATTTGAGGTGAATCTGGTGGCCCTCTCATCTGGGCCCATTTGTGGGAGATTGTTGAGAATTTTGCATAGGTCCAAGCTGAAGTATGTTTGACCTATACTGGTGAATTACTCCATAGGTCTCATTTAGTTTGAGGTAGAACCAAATGGCCTGTCAGCAAACATTACTGATTTTTGATAAGATTTAACAGGGTATGACAAGATGGAGGGTGAGGTGTAGCTGAGAGCTAGTTTGGTAAGGACCAGGTCAAGGATATTAGGCCCTCTAGTAGGTAGTTTTACAATTATCTCCAGTATATGAAATGCTGAGCAGTCATGAGTGGATGAGTTTGATAGATTAGTTTTATGTTTGAAGGAATATGATGATAATTTTGATACATTAATTTGTCTTTATGTAGGTTATCATCTGGAAAATAGAAATCTTGCAATTGTTGTTGTATTCTGCTAACATGGCTATTATTCATTTTTGCCATTTGTTTTAATTTAGGTTGCATTGTACAATTTGAAAGATACAGGTCTTGCAGGGCCTGGTATTTTCTACTCAGTGTTGAGCTTCCAAAGGTGGATAACATCATATAGTTTATGCCATGCTGTTTTTCATTCAATTATTTTCTTTCTTAATTTTTTGCATAAAGAGTTTGTTAGAAAAATATGTATTAATGTGTGTATTAGCAATATGCTTAGTGCATTTAGAGCTTGAAAAGGGTTAACACATTTATTCTATTTCATACTGCATAAATCTGTACAAACTGCAGTTGCTTTCTGACCTTGTATTGTTAGCTAAAATCTTGCTTGTGCCTTGGAAATTTACTGAGAAGCAGGTGATTTCTGCTTGCATTAGGAAAATAATGAATAGAACAATACTACTTGTATGAAACTTAGACAAGAAGTTCCGCTGTGCCATGAGAAAATACACAGCTGTAGAAGTTACAGATAATTAGTACAAAGCCTGCTTGAAAATATGAACTGCAATCAGCATTTGCTTGTATCTGAATTAGAAAAGTACCTTGAAATGTAACACTGTACAATAGACGCTTGTAAACGGATTAATGGTCACCAAGGCCAGGTTGTTTTTCTCAAACGTTTCTCACAAATCTAGTCATGTCAGCAGAAAATCTGAGTAACATCTGCTGTAGAACAATACTGAAAATTGTGTTTGATTATGTCAGCTTAGAAGGCCATGTCTTGTAAAATAGTATAAGAATGAACATACTTCCTGTTAGTAGTTAGACAAATCCTTGTATTTGCATGTTTTTGTCTCCTTACGGCAAGTCAATTAAAAGTGCCTTAACTGAACCTTACGTGTATTGGTCTTTGAAGTTTTTTCCTTTGACAGATTGGTCCTTCGGACCGGAAATCCTCACTTCGCCTCAGATCAGACAGGCCAGGTGGCTTGAAACCGTACAGGGAAGAAACCACATCGGTTCTTCTTATTTGAAAAGCTCTCCGACTGAATTGTCATACAAAAGAGGCCAGCCACTTTCTGATCTGCAACTGAAGGATGGGTTTACTCGAACCAGGTGATCAATCACGAAGGCTCAGGTAAGGTGAATCTACCTTCTTTTTCTGTTTTAGATCAGGGACTAGATTTGTATTTGTTCTGTTAAGACTTTATTTATAAGTCAGGGACAGAATGATCACTGTCTTGTCATAGATCAGGGAAAAAGAGCAGTTAGGCAGTCATTCTGAAGAGACTATAAAAACATCCATGGTACCATGTTAAAAATAAGGAGTTATGTAACGATTAAAAGGGTAGGACAAAATGGGTAATAATTGTACAAAAAGGTCTCAAAATCCACCGTTAACCGAAGACGCGAAATACATGCAGTCACAGCGTGCTGATAATATTAAATACTACTCAAAATGGGTTAATAAGTATGAATTTGATGGTAAACTAGAAAAATCCTCACTTATCAAACTTGTCAAACAGCTGAAAACCAATTCTAGAGGTCGGGTAAAAAAGCAACGTCAATTAGGAATTCCTCAGGCACACAGGTGGATTGAGGAAGTAAACCGAAGGGAACAAAAGAGTAATAATTCAAAAGCAATGTTTTTAGATAAGGAGGACAATAACTTAGTAATAGCGTTGGCCCCTCCGCCTCCCTTACCAGAATATGAGGCAAGTGAACAAGTTAGTCCACCCCTGTGATATCCTGCCGTCACTGTAAGTAGAGACACTACAAAAGCGAAACCGTTTATTAGAGATCCCGTCGAGACCAAGTCTCGAACACGGGCAGGAAACTCAAAAGGGGACATTGAGTTATATCAAATGGGTAGAAATTCATGATTTATGCGTGAAGAAGAAATATGCCCACTTATAGAAGTGCCTAATGCTCAGGCAGGGCAAGAAAGTCAGGACCCAACTATTCTAGTGTATAGACCCTGGACTCCGGAAGACATCCGGAAAGCCACTGAGGGAATTCCCCATCCAAAAGTTAATTTTAGAAAGTTCTTAGAAGATTTGCAAGGGATGAGGCTGAGTTATAATTTAAGAGAAGAGGTAGAAAAAGTAGTCAGACAAATTGTGGGACCAGACTGGCACATGATTAGTGGCGACTGAAATCTCCATGATGTTGCGCTCAGGCCCCTCCCACATAGCAGCGCAGAGTTAGACAACAGAGTGAAAGGTCTTACAGACCGAATCTCTGAGAAATGGAAGCCTAGGGCAGACTGGACTTGCATTAATCAATGCATCCAACAGGAAGGTGAAGCTATTGACCGATATTATGCCAGACTATTAGAATGTTTTAATAACCATTGTGGAATGCAGGTTCCTGAAGATCAGACACACGATTCCCCATATAAGCAGCAGTTAAAGAATGCATTTTTGAAAGGCAGTATTGCACCCATAAGCAGTTTTATTACAAAACACATGGTAGATCATCATACAAGCAGGTTACAGTCATTGCTTGAATATGCTAGGCATGCCGAAAGGCATTTTAATAGCAAAAAGAAAAAGAAAGCCCAAGTATTTTCTGTAGAAGATGGAGCAGAAGTATATGTGGTACAGTCCAGTCCAGGATAAAGGGCAAGAGAAATGCCCAGGGAAACAAACAATCTGATCAACGATCAGAGGACTTTGAAGGGTGAAAGAAAAGGGGTGAATGTTTTAAATGCGGTAAGAAAGGACACTTGGCAAGGGATTGCAAGAAAAACAAGAAGGCAACCACGGAGGATAAGGAGGGTGAGGACTGACTATATGATAGTCAGGAATCACTAGAAGGGGATAGCAGAGAAGGGACAAATGAATATGTGATAGAGGGAGTAGAGAATGTGACAGAAGAAATAGAGGAAATGCAAGAAGTCACGGATAGTGAGGAAAATGAAATAATGGATTTGGCTTTATTGAGCTTAGAGCTCTATTTAGCAGACACAAAACCAGAATTTACACTCCTTGTAGAATGGAGGGAAGTCAGATTCTTGTGTGCCTCAGGGGCATCACGGACCCTGGTACATCCCTCCAAACTGCCAGAGAATTCAGAGTCACCTGATTACATATTAGTGAAAGCAGCTAATGGACAGCTGTATCGGGAGCCCTTCTCCCATAATATTGTGATAACTGATCCTGTTTCAGGATTGACCCAGAAAAGTAAAATTGTTGTATCTGCAAAATGCCCAGTAAACCTCTTGGGCAGAGACCTTATGCAGCTATTTGGTATAGCAGTAGTTCCGACTATGGAGGGTATGGAAGCACAGCAACAAATTGATACCTTTGCAATGCAATCGGAGGGTGAAATGTTTTATTGGAACAGCCAGGACTTGGTTACGACTGGTCCAGGGTTGGTGACTGAAGAGATGATGAACGTAGCCATCAGCAAGTTCCCCTCCCTTGACATTGATAAACAGCATTTGTTGCACTGTACTCTGTATTATTGTAATACACCAGGACCTGATAAGGAATATGAGCAAGAATTGTTTGAAAATCGTGCAAACAGATTGATATTACGTAATCTGTACTGGGACACAGACGGGAACAGTGTAGCCAGCTGTTCATTGCCCCAGGAGTTCTTTGCACTCTATAAATCTAATTGATTACCACATGTTAGCTTAACTAAGGGCAAGAATGTAAAAATGGGTAGACTTAGGAGAAAAAGTCACAAGATGAGAAAAACAGACAGAGTTAGAACTGTCAGAACAGGGAATACAAATGCAGAAGCTGAATTGGATAACTCAGACCCACCCAGCTGTACACTTGCAGTCAAGCAGGGACAGATGATTGGCACTCCTATTGAAGGAGGAAGAGAATGCCTTACAGAATATACCAGAAAATCTCTGATCAACAGGAAAATCAGATGTAGGACTTATTCGTATAGCAGGACCAGTTGCTATTATGCCAAAGTCAGCATTTAGACCACAAAAGAGACAGTATCCCTTAAGAAAAGATGCAGAGGAATGAATCAAGCCTATTATAGCAGCTTTACTTAAGGAAGGGTTGCTGGTGGAATCTCCTGATTCACCATGTAACACACCCTTATTTCCTGTTAAGAAAGTGAATGGAGAGTGGCGTATGGTCCAAGATTTACAAGCTGTAAATGACGCAGTAATACCAAGGGTACTTACAGTGCCAGACCCACCCACCCTGTTGAATGATTTAAAACCTCAACAGAAATATTTTTCTGTGGTAGATATCAGCAATGCGTTCTTTTCTATACCGATACACCCTGACAGCTAGCATTGGTTTGCATTCACATTTCAGGGGAAAAGGTATACATATACGCAACTACCACAGGGGTATTGTGAAAGTCCAACAATATTCTAACAAGAAAACCAAACTAATGAGCTGTAGGAAGCACAAACCCAGACTAACAATGTAAATTAAGTTTAAATTTAATAATAGTAATATTCTAACAAGAAATGGCAAGCAACTTGGCGGGATTTACCCCACCAAGAGGTAGTCAAATTTTGCTTTATGTTGATGATATCCTGCTTGCATCCCCCACCCAGCAAGATTGTAAAGAAGATACCATAGCGCTATTACAATTTTTAGCCACTGAAGGACATAAAGTAAACAAAAATAAACTGCAGCTTTGGAAAAAACAAGTTAAATACCTAGGATATGTAATATCCAAGGAAGGTAGGACATTAGATGAGGACAGAAAAATAGTGATTTTGCAAGCAAGAAAACCAACTACCAAGAAGGAAATTATGTCCTTTCTGGGTATGACTAATTTTTGTCGGAGTTGGATTCCAAACTATGCCTTGGAATCTGCACCGTTGACTAACCTGATTTATAAAAAGCCTATGGCAGCACAGGATTTATTACAATGGACACCAGAAGCAGAATCTGCTTTCTGCAAACTGAAACAGTTAATAGCGTCCTCATTAGTTTTGGGATTACCAAACTATCATAAACGTTTTTTCCAAACTGTAGATTGTAAGCAAGGTTATATGACATCAGTGTTAACACAGCAGCATGGGGACAAGCAATGCCCTATTGCTTATTATTCATCACAACTGGACCCAGTGGCACGGTCTTTACCTCACTGTGTACAAGCAGTAGTTGCAGCTGCAATGGCAGTACAGGCTTCAGCCTCAGTAGTGTTGTTCCACCCTCTCACATTGAGAGTGCCTCATGCAGTCGCGATCATTTTACTACAAGAGAAGGTAGCATATCTTTCCCCTGCTAGGCATCTTTCCCGTATGACTATATTGTTGAGCCAACCTCATATGATAATTGAATGATGTACAACTTTGAACCCTTCTACCTTGCTCCCAACCCCTGCAGATGGCACACCACACAGCTGCCTGGAGGTGATTGAGCAAAAGACATTGCCTAGAAAAGATCTTACGGATGTTCTCTTGGATGATGCCGATGTGACATACTACGTGGATGGCTCATGCAAAAGGGGTCCTGCAGGACAGAACCTAGTAGGATATGCAGTAGTTTCTGACACAAACATTATAGAAGCGAAATCTTTACCACATAGTTTATCTGCACAGGCAGCAGAAATGATTGCCTTGACATGGGCATGTACCTTAGCAAAAGGTAAATGTGTGAACATTTTTACTGACAGCCAGTATGCTTTTTCTACTGTACATGTAGGAATGATAACATCTACTGGCAAACCAATCAATCATGCACAGTTTATTTTAGATCTTTTAGAATCTATTCAGTTACCTCAGAAAGTAGCTATTTGTAAATGCACAGCTCATACCAAGCAACAGGACAGGATTTCAAAAGGTAATGCGAGAGCTAATACAGCTGCAAAGCAGGCAGCTTCAGAAGTATTTCTTTTGAATGAGGAACTACAACCCTCTGAGATTTTAGACTTAGAAATGTTAAAGACAATGCAAACACTTACTATGCAAACTGAAAAACAAAGATGGGTAAAACGACGAGCAATTTTCGTAAAGGGGCTGTACATCTCTAAAGAAGGAAAACCGATATTGCCGTCTAATTTGTTTAGATATGCAGCTTTGCTGAGCCATGGGCAGTGCCATGTCTCAACAGGGGGGATGGTACAGCTGGTGAACCAAGTGTTCATGACGTACGGATTTACAAACTACTCTAAAAAAATTTGTTCGTTATGCCACATCTGTAATAAACATCATGCACAAGGGGCGTTAAAGCACAAGCAAGGGAGTTTCCCTACACCACCGTATCCGTTTCATACTATCTGTATGGATTTCATAGAGTTGAATAAATGTGAAAATAAGAAGTATTGTCTTGTCATTGTAGATATGTTTTCCAGATGGGTGGAAGCCTTTCTGACTAAAAATCCAGATGCTACGACTGTGGCCAAAGTTCTTGTTAAAGAAATCATCCCTAGATTCGGCATTCCGGAAAGGATCTACAGTGACAATGGCACACACTTTGTAAATCAGACCATACAGCAGTTAAGTAGACATTTTGGTATTTCTCTAAAAAATCATTGTGCGTATCATCCACAATCAGCAGGGCTAGTAGAGAAGCATAATGGGATTTTAAAGAGTAAGAAAATTAATAACAGAAACGCAGAGAAACTGGGTGTACTGTCTGCTCCTGGCACTGTTGAGCATGAGAACTGTTCAGAATGCAAAAGAATTGACTCCTTTTGAAAAACTCTTTGGAAGGGCTTACTATGTACCTCAGTGGAAATCTCTCATGCCCGCAGACCAGGAAGCTGACAGTACATTAGCTGAGTATATGCAAAACCTCTTAAATTCTAAACATTTGTTGCAGTTAAATTCTGTTTCAGATAAAGAATGAACCAGACCATCAGAAGTGGCAGTGCCCCCTGGAGAGTGGATCTGGCTGAAGATAGTTAAGAAGAAGAATTGGGCGTCTCTGAAGTGGGAAGGTCCATATCAAGTGCTTTTGTCAACACCCACTGCAGTCAAAATCACGGAGTGTGCCTCCTGGATCCACCTGACACACTGTAAATTAGTTAAAAACTTTAAACTGGACAAAAATCTTGTTACATGCCAAGAGCAAAAATGATAGAGTCCAGAAGAAACAGGAATGCAGAACAACCCTTTTCTCAGAAGTATTGCATAATCATTCTGTTAACTGCATTAGTGACAATAATCTTTTTGTTGTGGCCTTTTCCCAGCCACACAGACTGAACTGAATAAACGTGAAGCGTTACTCATAAACTGGCATCCAAACTTTAACACTCACCAGGCAATTAAATATGTGTATGCTGAGACTTTCAATGTTTTGAATTGCTGGATTTGCACAGCTTTGCTGACAGCATACAGGGGGTTATTAATGACTACAGTCCCCATAGGGTTCAATGAGACCTGGGAGAACTTGATTTATGATACCTCAACCATTACAGCACAAGATAAAATAGCATTGCACTTGTCTGTTCCACAAAAGGGAACTGTGTGTTTTTATAAAAATGATACTGTTCAGGTGGGTTGGAGCAATTGCAATGTGACTGTTCCTTATAAATGTTACACTAAAGGTAACAATGTAGATCTTTATTGTAATACAAACTATGATTCATTTCTTGGATTGATGCACAAAACACTTGATGAAGTAAAACATAATTCTGTTCTTTATAAACAGCTGTCTACAATTGATATAAAAATGTTTCATGCAGGGTGAGTGTATATTCATAGCAAGGTTACTACTAAAGTGGAGGACTGTTATTTTGTGTGTGGCAGAAAGGCATACAAATGGTTACCTGAGAATTGGTCCGGCAGTTGTTTTTTGGGTTACCTGGTTCCGGCCATACGACACACTGCTGTTTTGCCTCATGGAAAAATTCGAAATGTCCGAGAAGTCGTAAAGAAATCTGTAAATCCAGTGGGACAAATCAATGCGCATTGGAAAGACCATCACTCTCTAGGTAAAGGACTGACACACATGGACTTGAGTGATAGCGTTATATCGTGGGCAGGCATATTACCAGCATATGGAGCAGTGAAATCGATCTGGGAGCTGAGAAAACTGTCAAAACTTCTCGAAGTAATGAGTAATGCAACTTTTTCCACTCTCGAATTGGTGACTGATGAACTGAATGCTATGAGAACTGTAGTGCTCCAAAACCGCATGGCTCTCGACTTCACCCTAGCGGCGAGAGGTGGTATGTGCACTTTAATCCAAGAAGAATGCTGTTTGTATATTCCTGACCATAAACACGAGATAGACAATCATCTTGAGGTAATTCAGCAAGTGTCGGCCATGACCAAACCAGGCCCAAACCCACTGACGGACTTTTTCCAGAAGTGGTTTGGGGGTGGGGTACCATCCTAATGAACATCCTGATTGCCATTTGTGTAGGTATGCTCCTACTGGGAGTATGTGTTTGTTGTGGTATCCCCTGCATGAAAAGACTGATTAAAGACCTTATAGACATTTCAGTTTCTGAAACCTTATATCAAAGTACTGAGTTTGAAGAACTGTTAAAAGACTAAAAATGCTTTCATAAGTTTAAACTGAATGACTCTCTTAACTGCAAATCCTGAGTGGAAGAGGTTAGGAGAAGAAAAAAAAACTATTTATGCTTATTTTGAAAGTAGAATAAAAGTATTAATAGGGGGGAATGTTAGAAAAATATGTATTAATGTGTGTATTAGCAATATGCTTAGTGCATTTAAAGCTTGAAAAGGGTTAACACATTTATTCTATTTCATACTGCATAAATCTGTACAAACTGCAGTTGCTTTCTGACCTTGTATTGTTAGCTAAAATCTTGCTTGTGGCTTGGAAATTTACTGAGCAGCAGGTGATTTCTGCTTGCATTAGGAAAATAATGAATAGAACAATACTACTTGTATGAAACTTAGACAAGAAGTTCCGCTGTGCCATGAGAAAATACACAGCTGTAGAAGTTACAGATAATTAGTACAAAGCCTGCTTGAAAATATGAACTGCAATCAGCATTTGCTTGTATCTGAATTAGAAAAGTACCTTAAAATGTAACACTGTACAATAGATGCTTGTAAACGGATTAATGGTCACCAAGGCCAGGTTGTTTTTCTCAAAAGTTTCTCACAAATCTAGTCATGTCAGCAGATTATCTGAGTAACATCTGCTGTAGAACAATACTGAAAGTTGTGTTTGATTACGTCAGCTTAGAAAGCCATGTCTTGTAAAATAGTATAAGAATGAACATACTTCCTGTTAGTAGTTAGACAAATCCTTGTATTTGCATGTTTTTGTCTCCTTGCGGCAAGTCAATTAAACGTGCCTTAAATGAACCTTACGTGTATTGGTCTTTGACGTTTTTTCCTTTGACAGAGTTTTCTCAGATTGGAACTATATGTGGAAAGAAGATTAGACTCATTAACAAGTGCCAAAGTCAAAGTGTGCTGTTCTGTTGTTTTTTTGTATTTTATTGAAGTTAGATAACTGTTCTACTGTAACATATAGTTTAGGAACTATAGAATAGTTTAGGTGAGGCAAGAGTGAGGCAATATAGGACCATTCATATCCACTCGGCTCCTTTTCAGTGTCAGATCCAGAATTTTGGGTGTGCCAGAATTTAAAAAGTGATTGTTCTTCAGAAGGATCCTAAAATGGTTGGCAGAGGGTTTTAGGCAGATTCAAAGATGCCAGGATGCCCACAGGAAAAATGTATTGCAAGCAATTTTGTTAGGGTTGAAAATAACTTCAGAGCGCTATAATTTTTACACTGTTTTGTAACTCTTTTTTATTGTATTGTGATGCCTTTAGGGTTACGGAATTGCTTTTAGCCCTACCTTTTCCCCCAGTTGGTTTCTGTACTGGTACATAACTCTAAAACTGACCAGGGGAGTAAGGTTCAGGAGGTATAGTTGGATAGGTACCTTTTTATTCCAAGTTCATTTGTTTTGTACCCTTCAGAGCATTTTGCATTCTGCTCTTCTACAAGGTTTGGTTTTTAAGTTTTCCTCGGTATAATGTGATACCTAAGGACTAAGATGAGGGTTTGCAGAAGGTATTGGCAAATCAAAATGTACCCTTGTTTGGGTATTTGTCACATTACTCCACCATAGGCAAGGCATTGTCCTTTATTCCCTTAATTGTTTGGTAACAGGCAGGATCTCCAACAGCCATTGTTATGAACACTGGAACTTTACAGATTGGGTTTCCATTTGGTTTGTTCCTAATAAAGTTAACTTGTCTCACTTTGGTATAGATTTTTTCAATGTGAATTTAGCTTTATTTATTCAGTCAAAATTTGATATAAAGTTTCATGATTATCTATCTATCTATCTATCTATCTATCTATCTATCTATCTATCTATGTGATATAATAAGTTATATAAAGATGGAAAGGGGTTTATTCATTAGAGTTGACACAGTGATGTTGTAATTGTGTATTTTCTGGCTTTTATTTGATAGGTGGTCTGTTGACGTTATATGCGTTTGTCAACCTCTCAGCTGATTTACGAGATACAGCAAGGAATTAGGTGGAAGAGACTGTGAATCAATCTAGTGAGTAACTGTAGGGTGACCTGCTCCCTTAACTTCTCTTCTGATTTCTTAGACTAGTCTGTGGTTGTTTGGTTGGGGGCATGCAGTATAATACTCTGCTCGATACGTAGATGGTTGGTTCCTGTGGACATCAGTACAGATGGGCATGTTGGGAGAACAGTGGTAGACTCTACTTGGCCTGTTACTGTCTGGTGGTGGTATTTGAATGTGGCAGACACTTGAACACTCCCTGGGATTCATTAACAATCATGCAGGCTTTGCACTAAGCCTACATGATTTAAATATTAACATGCTCGACAAGCAGCAGTGCTACTTGAATATGTATGCTGCTCATTGTGCATACACATTTGCAAGCACCTTTTCATGGCCAGCAGTTGTGTTCATGGCTGTAAAAAGTTGCTTACAAGCAATAGCAAAGACTGTAAACAAAACAGTATGCCTATAGGCAAACCTAATATACAAGCATGCGCTGCAGCCCAGAAATACTAAGGGCAAGTACAGTGAAAGAATGCCAAAGGAGGGGAAGTGAAATGGGGAATTAAACACAAATAACATTGATTACACTGCAGAAGTAATTAATAAGGGAGAGAAATGGGGAAGTGTACTCATACACTGCAGCCAAAAATGCTGGTGTCAAAGAAACATTTGTAACATATAAATACTACCGTACCGATGTAATGATAATCTCAAGAACAATACTTGATTTATGCACATAAATAAAAATGGACATGCTAATAAAGGCTGAGAGAGAGAGGCATAAAACTTCAGTGTAATAAAGGGGAGTTAACGTGATGTATATGTTAATAAAATGCTGAGTTTAGATAGCAGTTAGCAAGGACAGAAGATACATTACGGGATAAATGCATTGACTACAGCTATTGCATATGAGATGTATATACAGCAAATTTATGTATGCTAGCCAAAACCACTGCTGTATTCTCCACCACGGCATGTATACACAAGAAAAAATGAACCTTACAACTGTAATTTCATGCATATCAGAAAAGGACATATTTTTGCAAATAACTGTTATTGGCTCCATAGGAAAGCAGATTATTACCTACAAACAAACATGCGTTGTATAGTTAAGTAAATGTTAAATTGCAATATAATAACACTCAGTGTAAATAAGTGACAAATGACAAAACAGATCAGATGACATTTCATGAGTTCAAGTTTTCCACTGGTAAATGGCACACATCTCATATATCATTATACTGAGCATGCTCACAAGGAAATACAAGGAATGGTAACAACATCATAACAGGGGCCCAATCACACTTTCAGTTGATCTGGCAGCATGTCATACAGTAAGAAATATTTTAAGGAAGCCCTCATTTGCCATTAAGTTATACAGTGTGACAAAAATAATTGCAGTAATAAAGAAACCTTTGAATGAAAACATGCTATATAGAGCACAATTATTCTGGAAATAAATAATGCTTGTGAGCAATGAGTGACATAATAAACATTCATATTATGTTGTTTCGAACACATTCCAGGACAGATGCCAAACAGATGCATATCAGTCCTTGATGACACAGAAATTTGCATATCTGTTGTGTCATGAAGAACATGCTTAATGTGCTTACAGCACTTTCCTATCAGAAGAGGTATGGATACCCTACCTTGTAGGACAATGCCTGAAAAAGTCGGCCCTCTGATTGTGCCACAACTATTTTCTGTGTGGAAGCCACTGCTATCTGACACAGTTATCTGACAGACAGATGTTAACAGATTCATCCCCCTGCTTATGATACTAGGCTATCTACAGACCTCTGTATTGACTGCATCTGCCACAGGAAATAGCAATGGAGACTGTCACAAATAACTGAAATCAATGTGTACAGTATGAAAGGAGATACTAATGTAATTTTAACAATCTGATTTAGTCAGAATGCTGAAAAGGAGCTACACATATTACTGTCTACACAGCAGTGAGCAGTACAATATCAATGCTTCTTTGCCAAGGATGTTGTTTCCATCATGTTGTACAAACACTGTCCCAGAACAGAAGCGCATTCATTTTTTGTGTAAGTATACTGTACAAGCCAGTACTGAATGCACATGCCACAGGAGCACTCACAGCATGACATACCTGAATAACCATTTCACTCAATCCTAACATGTGATTATATATCATTGCCCAACATAAAAATGGATAAGAATAACTATATACAATGTTTTTTCTGTAATGTTAGTACATTTGTATAATGTTGCCCTTTTCGCGAATTGAACAGCAAGCTATGTAAGTCTACTAACTAATGACGTATGGATGAACCACAAGAACAACAGTGCTTACATCATATGATGGTGTCACTAGCATTCTCTTTGAGATAAAAGGGATGGGGAGGCCCCTCCTACTGTAAATGTACACATTTTGTCTGTGGTGGATGTCATCCATGTATTACAGTATAAAGCCACACAATACTAACAGTCACTGAATGTGGGTGTCGAACACCTAATCATTTGACTACAGAAAATACAATTGTGAGATATGTCGGAATTTCAAGGCATTACATCATGTTATTACTGCAAAGGATATGTGTGCCTGAAATTGCAGCACTAAGGCAGCAACATAGAGAATATTGTATCATTCCCTTGTGCCAGAGGAGAACACTTACTGCCATTGTTATGCAAGAAAACTTTAATCACATGTCATCATTACTCTGAATAAAAGCATTACTATATGAGAAATTATCATGGCTTCTTGTAAGACGAATCAACTTCTCTATGTGTACACAGCAGTGTTAGTGACAGATATAGCCACAATAAGATGGACACACAACCTAGCTTGAGCAGTAATGGCTGGATTTATACTAGCTACCTAAGATCACAAGCTACAGATTAGTGCCTGAATCCCAAGGGTTATGCAACATGTTGTGATGCAGCTGTGACAGTGCACATTTAAATGGATAACACCACCCCTGTTTATTAGCTGGATGTTTATGCTAAAAAGTGGTAAAACTGCACAATAATACTATACAGCTACACATAATATATGTATTTGAACTGTAGTCTACACACACAGCTGGCATCAAGCATCCTACATATATAGTTACATAATGTACAAAGCACAGTATCAAAGTCATGCAACACAGGATGTCAGTCTACAGCTGTGAGATACTGCAGTTATGTAGGCATTATGTAATCATTCTGTTGCCAAAAATTTATTTTCCCTGGTGATGCTAGAATTTGCGAGTTTAGCAGAGTGCCACTATAAATCTCATTAGTGGAAGTGCACATAAAGGTGGTTGTGAGGTAGTCAACTGCATATGACTATAATGACAGTTGCACTATTTAAACAAGGGTGGAATTGAACCACCTACCTGTCTAGTTGCATAACCAATGCAGCACATTATCAGCAGCCAACAACACAGGAGAATTCTGAGGGCAAATGAGGCATACAGTATCCATGAAAGGATGACATCAGCAGTATACTTCCATGGAGACATTTGTGGTAAAGTGACTTATATAGCCATCTGGGCTGCAAATGTTGCCACTGCAAATCTGTGAACCAATTCTGAATCCATTTACAGTCAAAGACACAGTCTTAGAAGATAATCACTGCTACATTTCAACCTCCTACATATCTAGTTATGTAGTCTAGAGAACAATGTAGGAAATGCAAGTGCTACAGGAGAAGTCTGACTTTTAAAATGTGAGAGTACGCTTTAGAAGAATGATCTCATCAGTGTGTTGCAGAGAAGATGTTGTTGTGAAAGTGGGATAAGGGAATGGTGGATTCATTTAGCAGTTTAAAATGTTTCTCCAGAGTGGAAGTTGATAGAGAACAGTTGTAATGAAGGACATGCTCGTCTGAATCTATACACCCATCATCTCACACACACACACACACACACACACACACACACACACACACACACACACACACACACACACACACACACACACAAAATCACATATTGAGCTCTGAAGCTCCTACTTATCTAGTTATACAATCTAGAGAGCACAGTATTAGTCGCAAGCAGCAGAGGAGAAGTCTCACATGTAATGGGAGACAGAGCACTTTTGACAGGCTGTCCTCATCAGTATCTTGCAAAGAGACTGTTTATGTTAGAAGTGGGATAAGAGAACTGTGTGTAAAGCTAACAATTCCACTGAAGTGAAGAGGATACAGCACCTAGCATTACACTAACACACACAAACATTTCACACATTGAGCACTGAACCACTTACCTATCAAGCTGCACAATCTAGAGGGCACCGTGTTATTTGCAATCACCACAGGTGACATCTGAGTTTAGTACTGCGAAAAAGCACAACTGTACTTTTTAAAAATCCACTGATTTGAACAGATTGAATTGTGCATCACAGGTTTTGGGGCAAATGCATATGTGTGCATAGGAAAACATAACAACACTGTGATTACTGGATGTAATGACATACTTCTCTACTAAGACTTGGATACTGTCCTTCATTTACATTGTTTTGCTGTTAGTGTAATGTACCTCTTTCCAGTATGGAATGCCATAGAGAATCACAATTGTAAGCCAGTGGATTATTAATGAAACTTTCCTGCCACTTCATTGTGGGATGATTGTGCACTTTCCTTCTTGACAGACACTATCTACACAGTACAGTGCACTGCAGAGTAACAGTGATGGGCTATGCGTCAATATATTAACCAAAGCAATAACACAGTTTCAAGTGTAACCATTGGAGGGTAGACATACATTGACTGAATTAATTGAGTAAACATTACTCTGAAATCAAGATAATTTATTGTCAAAATCCAATACAGACATAAAAATGTTGTGCAATCTAAACAAATAATTTGTTGTTTTTTTACTCTCTGCTAGAAGAGCAGTGCTGCCAAGCTCAGTTACACTGCTGACGGCAAAGTATTTCTGTGTGCATAATCATATCTTGAGGTGTTGAACTTAGAATACAGATTCACAGTAGTCTGTGGTACTCTTTACTGACTTTTGCACAAAGAAGCATTATACACTTACAACTACATATGAACCTGCTGGAAAACAGAGCAAATATATGTTATTGTTGTTTCATGTGCAATGATTTGCACATTTGTTATGACAGTTGCCAGTCAATCCTTACATGAATGCTACAGGTGTACTGTAAAATTATGAGGGACCAAACATATTGCTGGTGGAAACATGGCTTCTGGAAACATTTTGGAATAAAAGTAGTTTATTGGATGAAAGAATTGGTGAGAGAGTTGGACAGCTGGTGACAGAAATACACAATACAGACATAATAACATATTAGTAGCAATGACTTGAGAACACTTTGGCAAGAACTTACAGTACCATTATATCTATTTTTCCCTAGGTCATATAAATATGGGGAGATTCCTCAAGATTGGAGGCATGCACTTATTAAGCTTGTCATTAAGGGAAACGGGTGTAGGATAAACCCAGAGTCATATAGACCCTTAAGTCTACTTTCGTGTTGTAGACAAATAATGAAGAAGGTAATATTGGATAAGTTATTGACAGTACTAGATAGTTTGGGACTTAAAACTATATACCAGCATGCATATGTTGAAAACAGATCGATTACTACCCATAGCATGATGTTCTATAACAATATAATAACAGCTATGAATGAAAAAGTGTACTGTGATGTAATTTTTATAGATTTAACTTCAGCATTTGACGGTCATACACAAAACACTGATCAATAAATTAGTACAACTAGGTAGTGATGTACTCTTGATAAGATGGATAGCTGCATGGCTTACAAATAGGACATGGCAAATATCCTACAGCAACTAGACAGGTGAAATCCTTGGTTACAGTCAGGGTGCCCCACAAGGCTCTGTCCTAGGTCCTTACTTGTTTAGATTGTATATTTTAGACCTAACTTTTTAATATGAAATTTTCTACAGTCTAAATGCAGACGACCTGAAACTAGGTAAACTGATTACGTGTTACAGATAAGGCATGTCTGCAAAATAACTTGACTAAATTGACCATTTTGGCACAGGAGAATAATATGCAGATAAATACATCAAAAAACAAAGCAGATGTGATTTGGGAGACACAAATTGAAAGGTGAATATTTAATGCAGCACACAGTGATTGAAACTGTAGACTCATTTCATGACCTGGATATATGGGTAGATTCAGCTATGAGTTTTTCTAATCATGTCAACCAATTGGTTAATAATAGTTATAGAACTATAGGTTGCATAAGAAGATTTATAAAGTCTAGGAAATCAAAAATAATAAAGTTATTGTTTGTTAGTTACATTAGTCTTAAACTCGAGCATGGAATAACAATATGGAAACCCTATAAGAAAACAAGCATGAGTAAAGTGGAAAGAGTACAGTGGAAATATACCAAGGCCATCCATGGATGTGAAAAAAATTATTATGAAAGACTAAAATATCTGAACATGATCAGTGTCTCTTACAGATATCTAAGAGAAGATCTTATTCAGGTATATATGGCATTTATAGACAGCTGCCTCTGGTAATGTTTGGGGTTATCAAAAAGTACTAGAGAATTATCAGACAGCCTATGTAGAAGATTCTATAGGAATGAGAAGTGTACTAATTGGTTCTCTGACAGAGTAGCCGATGCATGGAACAGACAACCTAATTACATTAAAGTAAGTACTAGTTTAGATATTTTTAAGAACAACTTCGACGCTTATTATGGGAACAAGTATTTTTGTATTGGCAAGCTCGAAGGGCATTAATGCCCATGCTTGAAATATCTGCATGTATATATGCATGCATGTATTAGTACATGCTTTATTTCTGCACATATTTATGTGGTACTACTCTTATTTTTATCAGCATAATTATTCAAGCAAGATCTGTGCAAGGCAGGCTTCACAATAGGGAGCAAGCACATTAATATAGCAACAGGATAATGGCATATCATGGAAAGGTGTAGCCAACATTTACAAATACATGAGTCATGCAAAACATTCAGAAACATTTTTGTATTCATCTGGATTCAAATCTTTAAAGCATCTCAAGAAAAAAATACCTGAGTATTATGTAAGCAGACCATGTAGGAAGCCATACTTCACAGGAGATAGTAGACTGCAGAAAATGAGAAGGGCAGCAGATTAATATGGCTGAAGGCAATAAAAATCAGAAGATATTACCAAAAGCTGTGTACTTGCATTTAGTGTTATTTGCATTTATTGCCCGACACTAGCGATTGCACAAATGCAGAGGTGGAAGAAGAAGAAGAATAACATAGACGGGAGAAGATACATTAACAGGGTAAAGAAGAAGGCGGGGACAGTAGCTTATGACAGAAGCAGGATAATGGTGGTTCATAACAGTATGTAGCCAATAGCTGCACATAAAAAAATGCAACAAAACAGCCAGTAGAGCTTGTCTAATGCCTGGATTAGAACCCTTGAAAGTAGTCAAACATTTGTCTACACATGACCATGATTTCATCATACAACAAAGAAATTATTAATTTGTACATTTAAATAACACAGTTGATGGACAGTGACAACTTTCTGAAGCAGAAACAGTGAACAGAGACAGAGACAGATGGAAAGAGGAATAGAAACAATACATTTTGTGGAACATGTAGGGATAGCTGTATGGTATGTTACTCTTACTTATTAACTCACTATTCAGCTGTCATGCTCTGTGCAATAAAGTGCTTGCTATAGGGAGAAATAAGGGGTAAGAGAGTGCAATCGACATGAAGACAAAAATCAGGATAAAGTTGACTTACTAAGTGTCCCTGATGGGGCTGCAATGCTTTTGCAAATGATGTTTTGCTTCACTAGTAAAAAATATGTTAATAAAATGTAAATGGAGAAAAAGAGACATTTGCAGTTAACTATAAGATAGGAGTATGAAAATCATTAAATAATAATTTTAAATACAGCTGTAATCGATCCCATGACACTATGCAAAACCATTTGTCTACAAAAAGGGGAATTATTCCAACACACCATTTAACAGCTTCAAGATCATTACATCCATCAGCCTAAATACTGTTATAGTACCTGTTTCACAGCACTGCCTTTAGTCTGCCTTTACTCTGTATTCCCATACCACAGCAGATTTAAGCACATTTGCATGAAAATAACTGGACCACTGTGGCTGAAATTTAAATATTCAATTTTTGCAATAGGAAGTAAAAATACTGAGGACATAAAGTGAAGGCTTTTCCATGTGTCACTTCTGGCCAAAGGTGTTGTGTGTGCATTTATTTTTTGACCAGATTAAATGTGTGAAAAAGGGACAGATAGGACAAAGGTGAAAATGGGGGTGGCAAGCAGAGTGTAGGACAGAGGGGAAATAATAATGGGATTTGCAGGAGGGTGGTGCAAGATCACCACAGATATCCACTTTTTCACAACATAAATGCAGTATTGTTCACAACATTTCATGACTTCAGAAGGTACCATACCGGGTATGGGTGACAATAACAGAATAATGTTGCATAGCCAATTGGACCAAATGCAGTCTGTCAAGATGACTCACAGGCAAAGTGGAGAGCTATGTATGGGTGTGATGTTTTTGTGGAACAGGTGTCCATTTTTGTTTTGGGACAGAGAGATAGAGGAATGCTGTGAAAAGGGGCTTTGGAATTAGATGATCAGGTAGGCAGTGTAGATTAGGAAGCATGTTCAGACATTTGGAACATACAAGACAAGACAGACAGAGGTGGTGATGGAGACAAAAAGTTGGGGGACACCATGATTGGGATAGTTAGAGAACACTGGAGATGCTCACACATCCAGCTTTAGAACAATGAGAAGCTATCCTTCACCCTCAGAACTGTCATCACTGTCTCCTGTGTCAGTTGCCTGGGTCAGTGCCAGATGTGGCATAATTTTTGCAATCTGATGCAGAACCTTTTCACTCCTGTTGATAACTGCACAGAGGCCCCTTTCCATTATATACTGCACCAGTTCATGACAGGTGACATAACGGCCACCTCCACTCATACTGCTCCTGTCAGATACCACTGCACCACAAGCTGAGGCAGAACTACCCGACACAGGTAGATCAAGTAGGGCAGGGATTGTGAATGCAATGCTGACAGGTTGTGAAACTAAAGTTATTTGTGTCTGTGGAGGAATAGTGGGCTAAGCCACAGTGGTCAGTCTACCTCTTAGAGTTGTTGGTCATTTTGTTTTCATCGGCAAGCTATACAAATAGTAGAATAGTAATAAATTATAACCCCCCCCCCTAAAAAAGATAGGGTGGGGGAGACAAAAAATTAGATAATTAGATCCATGGCAGTCACATTATTTTGTTGTTTTCAGTAAAAATTTTCTGTCAGTACATAAACAAATATGATAATTTACTGTTCTACATATTTTCCACATCTATATACAATGTGAGGTTTTTAATGTGCCATAAAATAAACAGATCTCACTGCTAGGATATAATGAAGAGCAACCTTTATTTCCCTATGATGGATAGGATATGTGCACTTAAATGTAGTAACTATAATTGTCATATCTGAATTGTTCCTGATATATTATATCTGTTAATATTTCAAAGATACTGTCCTGTAATAAAATCTAATTGCTGCTTTTGGGTGTTGAACCCACACACAGTTAAGCTAGTGCTCTACTTGCTTAATACAAGCAGCAAGAGTAATTGAGGAAGGCGAGCATGCTTGACGTCAAGTTTGTAGTATGCTTGCTCAAGACGCTAGTGAGTGTTTGACTGAAAATAGTTATCTGGCTTGTATTTTGACCTGAAACACACTTACTTCATGCCTTTCTGAGATGAATAAATCTCTCTCGATGCATCTAATGATGTGCTGCTAATTCCTCCGGAGCTGTACAGTACAAAAACTAAAAATATATATACAAAAGCACGACAAATAACCAAGTTGGCTGGCTAGTAATTAATGTCATATCATGCATAAATTATTGGTCATTATAATTACACAACTGATGGGTGTTTGTATTCTTAAATTCAGCATATCAACTTAGGAGATCTTGCTTCCACTTTTTAAGATCACTGTAATGGTGACAACATTGTTCCCCAGTGTGTGGAATGCCAGTTGCACTGGAGATAGCCTTGGCCAAGCTATTCCAAACTTCAGCCTTATAGTGAGACCTGGTATAATTTTCCTGCAACAATCTATGGCTGTGCCACTTCATGAGGAGTACCATAAAAATTCTGGACTCCTCAACACCCCACCTTTGTGATATAGATTTAGCACCACTTTCTCCATTGCCAGCCAAGTCTACAGAAGTCAAGCTAACAATACATGTTTGAGTAGGTGCCCAGTTGGTATCTTGTGAGTAACAAGTGTTCAAAGATGCACAGTCTTATCAGCTGCTTTCTGCAATTGAAAGCAAATAGATTCCATGTCAGACACATCGGTACCACTTACAACAAATGCACTAAAGGTATAAAATGGCAGTGAGATTCGTCATGCATGATGTTCAAACTATTGATACATGTTGGAATGCTCAGTAATGAAATGCTTAATGGCTTGGCTTTTTAACCCTTCACACGATGACATCGGGGGAGCCTAGCAATACATCTAGAGGGCATGTCATACATGCCTCAGTCGCCACCAAGCATGGTGGATTCAACGCTGAACTTTCACCATCGTTGTCGCAAACAGCGACACCAGCTATCTCTGACATTGAACATTTTCCACCTCTGTTGCAAACGGCAACGTCCGAAATAAATGTTGTTGGAAAAGAAATACATGGCGTTGAAAAGGGTGATATGGACCATGTAGAGAACAGTAGCAATGCCTTCCTTGGCCCAGAAGGTTTAACTCTGGGAGCACGACCTAAGCAGATGGCAGGTAGGCAAAGTTTTTTACTGACTCTTCCAGCTCCCGTGAAAAAGAAAGGAGCATGGAAGAGATCCCTAAGTGAGGGAAGGGAACAGGACAAAAGGAGGAGGACTGCTTTTTGACTGATAATACCTGTAATAATAATATTGTTTTTAATCTTTCTAAATATGTTTTAACCAGGGATGAACATTATGTATTAAACAAAGGTTTATCCTTTGTACCTGGAAGGGCGGGTATATTTAATGAAACAGTTTTAGATATTATGCTATTTTGTCGAAATCTAGCGTTAAAAGTTATGTATGAAAACAAAGTAACATCACAGGTGAAACTTCAAAAACCTAGCTGTTTTGTACCCCCTTTTTCTCCTGCTATGTGTTTATTCATTGATAGCTGTGAGAGGGATTTGGAAGAGTACTTTAGGGCAAGTAGCCATAGCAAATATTTCAACTTGACTATTCCACAGCAACAGGCACTACAAGGATTGATTAATAATAAAGAATTGGTGATTAAGGGTGCCGATAAAGGAGGAGCAGTTGTAGTACTTGATACAATGTTTTATAAATCTAAGCTACAACAAATGTTGAATGATGACAGTGTGTATGTGAAGATAAATCCTTTAACTGTAAAATCAATTATTGATAGAGTACATATGAAGCTAGATGATTTGCTAATGAAGTTTATGATTAATGAAGATTTATATGCTTTTTTAAAGATTCAAAAACCTGTCACACCTATGCTGAAAGCATTGCCTAAAATACATAAATCTATGGAGGACCCACCCTTATGACCCATTGTTTCAGGGAGAGGGTGGGTCACTGAAAATGCCTCCATATGGCTAGAATGTATGCTAAAACCATTGCTTGATAGGTTACCGAATGTCCTTAAGGACACCAAATGCTTTTTACAGTTGGTCAGAGATGTTAATTTGGAACACTCTAGGGCAGGACTTTTGATGGCTACCCTGGATGTGGAGAGTCTCTTCACTGTTATAAATAACAAATATGGCATAGATGCCGTAGGACAGTTAATGTTAGAGCTAGGTGAAGATCCTTCTAAGATTAGTTTGGTACAAACACTGTTGTCCATAGTGTTGGAAAACAATGTGTTCATAGGTGGGGAACAACTTTACAGACAGGCACAGGGGATTGCCATGGGCACCCCCTGTGCCAACACCTATGCTAACTTGGTTCTTTCATTTTGGGAGAGAAATTTTGTATTGAAGAATGCACATTGGTCAAGACACATTATTGTCTATAGTCGTTTTGTAGACGATGTTTTTATTTTATGGAGGGGTGATCCACCCTCCATAAAACTTTTTCTAGACTACATACATTCTACCACCACATTTTTAAAGTTTACACTGACATTTTCTGATCATACAATAAGCTTTTTGGATGTAAACTTAATACTGACTGATACAGGTTTCTCCTCAGAATTGCACAGAAAAGAATGTTGGAAGAATAGTTTATTAAACTATGATAGTATGCATCCCCGTTATCTGTTCTCAAACATTGTTCAGGGGCAAGTATGCAGGACCTCAAGGTTATGCATGGACGAATCAAGCTTCCAGAAGGAAATTTCTGGCCTTAAAATAAACTTTAAAAACAAAGGCTATAATGAGCAATTGGTTAAAAAAGTAGTGAGTAAAGGTGAGACAGAAAGAAAAGATAGGTATAAGCCATGGTTAAGATGCAATAAGAGTGAGATGTGTGTAGGTGAAGATCCAAGAGTTGGCTCTACAAACCCCAGACTTTATTTTACATATAACAGCAACATCAAAGATATAAAAGATATTATTGGTAAGAATTGGAACATCTTGAGGGGTGATAAAAAATTAAGGGAAATAGTGGGACCAACACCTAACATTGGTTATAGACGTAACAAAAATTTGAAGGATTTATTATGTGGTGAGGTGAATATGCGACCATCTACACTAAAATGCTTTAATAAACCAGGAAGTACACCTTGTGGAAATTGTAAGGCATGTCCTTACATTAACAAAAACAATAATATTTTCATGCACCCCATTAGTGGTAGGTCCTTTGAGTTTAAAGGTAGGGCGAACTGTAGAACACCCAACATCGTATACCTAGCTGAATGCTCAACATGCACTTCATTTTACGTGGGCATGACTAATGGGATGTTTAAGGTTAGGATATTACAACATCTTTGGTCCATAAGGAATTGTGATATTCACAATGCGTTGTATAAACACGTTGAAAATTATCCCACGCATACTTTTATGTTCAGAGCTATAGCAAATGTTGTAGTAGGTGCACGAGGAGGGGATATAAAAGCCATTACTGAGTCTATTGAGTCACGCTGGATCATAGAATTACAGGCACATAGGGAACCTGGTTTAAATGACCAGGTCCCTTTAAAACCAGCATTACAAAAGAGGCGTGTCTTTTATTAAGATTTTATCATTGTTTTAATGTTTTGATTGGCTCTTTTGAATTTTAAGCCATCACTTGTTATGTATTTAAACTTGACTATTAAGAAATTTTGATTGTCTGAAGAAGGGTATTCCCGAAAGCGCTTACCTGTGGATTTATTTTTATACATTAAACGGAATTCAACAGCAGTGTCCTGCCTTTCTTTTTTGTCTGCCTTCTATTTGTTTGGAGGACTTTGGCATTGGTACGGTATTTTGTTTCATTAGTGAACCCTTCATGTTTGGAAGGTTAAATATGATGAATTTTGACATATTTTGGTGCTGGGATTTACACCCTGTTAAAATTTAATTTTATCATTTGGGAATTGACCCTGTGGGATAAAGAATGCAAGAAATGAACTTAGTTTATTAATTCTTATTGCTACAAGAGAACTTCCTTTTAAACATGGTAATTAGAGATATACTAATTTTAGAATGAATGGAAGTATACATCAGAAATACCTGTATGTATGTGAATTTAAGTAATCCCCGGAATGCATTCCTATGTAAAAGGCTATAGTTTCTCTTTGTAAATGCATTTCAGATGTATGGAGTTGCATGACCTGAGTTATACAGGTTGTGGTATGCCACATACATAACACACAAAACATACTGTCATAAACACATAGGATATGTACTGAGCCATGATGATTATAACAATCATATTGTGACTATCAAACATATGCAAGAGCGTTTTAAATTAAATATCATAAATGTCACATTTAAGAAATTGTACACACATTAGCTTGAGGTTACATGTGAGTCATTAATGATGTATGCGAGATAGGAAAATGTAGCTATGCAAGCATTACTAATACGCTGCTTGCAATAAACAGGTTTATCATTCTCATTTCTCTTTAGATTTACATTCCTGATTAAAATTGGGATTCCGGATACTGGAAAAGGCTCTTGTCACCCCTATAGTGTCTTTTTTAGGCAAGGTTCAAATGACAAATTCACCACTGTAACAGGTACAAGCAAGCAAAATCTGAGGGTAATGCTACTCAATGCTAGAAGTCTAAACATCAAAATGCACTCACTCGAGGCACTCCTTAAAATGGAGAACATTGACATCTGTGCAGTGATAGAGACCTGGTTCAAAGCTCCAGAGAGCACCCCTGCATTACCAGGCAATAATTCATACCACACCTTTCGGCCACCAAACACGGACCGAAACACTAAAGGCGGAGGCTTGTCCATATTCATTAAGGATATCCACACCTCGAAGCTAGTTGCTCAGCATAATGCATCTGAGATTATCCAAGTTCAACTAACTCTGGACAAAACCACAATCCAGATTGTAGCTTGCTACAGACCCCCCACCATTCCCCAGGATTCCCACTCCTCTTTTCTTGATACACTGGAAAATATTAAGGTACAACCCAACGCTCTAATAATGGGTGATTTCAACTACCCTACCATTAACTGGGAAAACTACTCATGTACCAACTCTTTTGCTCAATGTTTTCTGGAAATCATCAATTCCAACACCTTAGGTCAACTTATCCACACCCCCACCAAGGGCAGCAATATCCTAGACCTGGTCATCACCAACATGGGTGACCGGTATTCCACACCAGAGGTCACCTCCTCGTTGGTTATATCCGACCACAAGCTAATCACTCTAGACATCCACATCCTGCTCCCACCCCCATTAGGAAAAAAAAATGTCTCCAAAACCAACTTCACGCTTCTTAAGACAGAAGTGGCAAACTTCACGACACCCATGCAGATGGACAATAGAGGTACGATTTCTGAATCCTACACACATGCACTTTATAAGCACTTGCACGAGTGCTTGGATCGTGCTATCCCTAACAGAACCAAGATGCTATCCCCCCCAAAAAAAAAGCCAATCTGGTGGTCTTCTGCCATAAACAAACTCTACAACAGAAGAAAGAAACTGTTGCAAAAAAGAGTAAAATCCCATGATTGGAGGAACTCCCTGGTCAGCCTCAGTAAGAAGCTGAGATCCCTCATAAAATCCTCCAAAGCTAGTTATGAAAACAAAATTGCCACTGATTTTAAAGACAACCACAAAGCATTCTATAGCTATGTCAAGAATCTCAATGGCAACACTCAGGTCTGCTCTGTTGCAGCACAATGACATTAAATATACAGAACCAACTGATATTGCCAACATCCTGGGAGATGGGTTCAGTGCTAACTTTACCCCACTCTCACCCCCTAAAGGGCCCATCTTTATAGTGGAAGAATGGAAAAGTTCCTGTAATCACGGCTGCACAGGTAAAAACCTCACTCTCCAAAGCCAAGAACACAGCATCCATGGGACCTGACAACATCCCAGGCTGCCTTCTACATGAACTACAGAATGAATTGGCACCCCACCTAAGTACCATGTTCAATCATAGCCTCACCTCAGGCTTTGTGCCCATTGAATGGCACACCATGACAGTTATCCCAATCCACAAAAGGGGCCACAACAGACCCCAGGAACTACCGCCCCATTAGCCTGATGAGCCTGGTCTGCAAGGTCATGGAACATATCATCATGGAACTCATAAACAAAGACATTAGAGATCTCCAAACTCTGGACCCCACACAGTTTGGGTTTGCAAAAGGCAGATCTTTGAAGTAGTCACCAAAGCCATAAATGAGGGTAAGGTGGTTCACATAGCCTATCTAGATCTCGCCAAGTTGTTCAACACCATCCCCAACTCTGGAATTATAGATAAACTCACTAAACTAGGTATACATCCCTATGTCACAAGATGGGTTGCCAACTGGCTTACTGACAGAACCCACACTGTGAAAGTAGCAGACGCCAAAATCAGAATTCAGACCAGTGACAAGTGGAGTACCATAGGGTTCAGTCCTGGGTCCTCTCCTGTTTGGTATCTACTTCTCTGAAGTACAGGCTAACACAGAAGGTCTTTGGCTAACAAAATTTGCAGATGCCTGCAAACTAGGAGCCATAATCGAAACTCCTACTGATGTGGACATACTACAAAAGGGCCTCAATGAGAACTGGAAAAGGCACAGAAATACCTCACAAAGAGGATTACTGGCCTCAAACAGATGCCTTATGCAGACCGTCTCAAAAAACTCCAGCTTTACTCCATCGCATATCGCCTACTCAGAGGCGATCTCTGCCTAACATACAAAGCTATGTCAAACCCAGAGCTGTTGGACATGCTCCACTTAAAGAAATACCAATCCCTCCGAGCTACACGCTCTAGAGACCTAAACCTTGTCACCACAATAAACAGAACATGTTGGAGGGATAGATTCATGTCCCAGAGACTTCCCATACTCTGGAACAGATTATCTATCTATGTCAAACAGAGCTCCTCATTAGCACTCTTCAAGTAAAATCTTGATGATTGGATGGGTAATAGGAAATTCACCCTGGGAATCACTTCTGTGGTTCGGCTTGACAGGAGCACATGAAAATATTTTTTTTGGGTGGTGAAAGCCAGGGTACCTTTTTGGCTAGGCTTGTATAGGCTCTAGGGCCAATAGCCTAGTACCTACCTATGAACCTATGAACCCTGCATCACCTGGACTGCTTCTCTAAGCTCAATTTATATATACCTTATGTCACAGAGATAGGTGTGTGGCAGCTTGAATTTCTTTATTCAGTGCTGTCCAGAGTGCTGAGGAAAGTGCAACAATATCAGTCTCAACTGTGCTATTGATGGAATTCCAAATCAGTTTTTTACTTGGGAAGTGAACTTTTGTTCACACTGCTGCTGACTGCTGTCGGTCAATGAAGTGCAATGACAAATGGAGTGCAAAGGATCAAGAACAAAAGAAGACACATTTTGAAACAAGTACTTTAAATTTACATTTCTGATGCTTCATCTACTTTATTATTTTGCAACAGAAACATGCACAGAATTGAAGTATCAAACCATGCTATGAAGAACAATCATTTAATATTATTTTGAATATTTGCCACAGACAATGACGTATATTAGCAAGGAGTAAAAGCATATAAATGTACTCAAAATGTGTCATTGTATCAAGTCACATTGAAAGTGCAATAGAAACAAGTTCTAAAAGTTGTCATATAGCATTTGTCAGTAAATATCTGGATGATTGAGATATTGGCAGAAGTTATGCTACCAATGTACTCACAGAATTTTTAATAAAGACTGCAAACCCTGCAGCTATAGTCTTCTCTTTCCTTATGGTGCCTCATTCCCCTTTTTATGCTTACCTAGCAGCAATGCTGTTAACTTTTATTGCATATAGTTCTGTATCAGTGCTCAATGTACTCCCTTGACTATACACAGCAGTTCTTAGTAAGAGGCAGTAACTATGGTAATTAAAATAGCATTTGAATAATGTTGATGGCAACACCCTTACTCAGTAAATGTACTTTCAGAGTTTTTGTTAAGTCTGTTCTCATTGACACAGTCTTGGTAAGTGTACATCAAAGAAGTGAGACTGTGTGAAACACTGACTGCACCTGGAGACAGACTAATCATAGACACTTGCAAGACATTAGCTCATCCTTACAGTGCTAGGGCTTGTGCATGCAGTCTGTACCTCTTTACACCATGTTCACCTTTCCTGCACTTAGTACAGATTGTGGCAGTCAGGACTGTTAATGACTTATCACCTCATTTGCATACTCACAGTGCTCAGAGGTCTGAATTTACACTATATAAAGATAAGCATGTAACTAATGAACATGTATCATAGTAGAGAGACTGTTTAGATTCAGAGATCTTGATACTGCTAAATACACACACTTTTGGAGATTAATTTACTTTTGAAACTGCTTTCTTGTCACTGTATGTTGCTATTTCTTACATAATGCTTTTAGCATTACATTAAGGAGGAATTGCAATGCCCAATACAAAACCATTTATCTTCCTGCATTTTCTTTATACTTTATTGTTGGCATGTAACATGTATATCAGTTTTTTATATGCATCACAAAGCTTGATAAAGAATGTTATCTGACATAATTTTGAAGGTTTTGTTTTCCTGAAATTTGAAAAGTTATTCCAGAGGAGTGTAGTATAACTTCCTAGCAAAGTCAGGTATTTTTACATATGTAGTCCAAAAAATGTATTAAGGTTTTGACATCTACCTGGCTTCCCTTCACACCTGTGGAGATGGCACTACAATAGTCTCCTTTTCTACTTGTACATTGTGAATTAGTATTGTTAATGGTGCAGTGCATTACACAGTTACACAACTGTTGTCCACATTACAGAACCGCTATATTTGTTATTATTTTATTAATATATTGATTGGGGAATGCTGTCTTATTTTCTCTGTAGTCATAAGGAGCATCACCTTTTAAACTGTTGTGTGCATGGTAGATGCATACATTCATACATAATTCAGTTTACAACCATCCTGTCTGTGTATAAATTTAATTTTGTGTTTGTTTTCTGTTTCATCTCATACAGGGATATGGCACACAAGACATCTGCACTCTGCAAGCCACCATTCAGTGATGCAGAAAATGAGGTCATTATCCAGGCCTTCCTTCACCATGGACCTTTTCTCTTAGGGAGAAGTAGAAAAATATGTCTGAGGCAGGATATGGCAGCAAGTGACTGACAACATCAATGTTGTCAGAAGGCATGGGAGATCTTACTTCCAGATATGACACAGGCAAATGATATGATAACCTCTAACCACTGTAGGTTGGGTGCAGTTGCCCGGGAACAGGTGGCTACATGGCGGTGGTAGTGAGCCTGTTGCAGAATCACCAATAACTGAAACAGAGTAGTTCATGTTCACTGTCAGAAATCTAGATAGCTCAGCACAGGGTTCAGAAAGAATCCTTGATGTTGGTGCTGATGTGGGTGACAGACTGTGTCAAGCAGAACTTCCAGATATGCAAAATAAAAATAATTATTGTATATATCTTTATATGTGTATAGCCTATATGTTTGATATAGCTAGAGCCAGAAATAAGTGTGAGGTAGGCAAAACAGTAATAGAGTTATTGAGGAGGGAGTTTTGGGGAAGATTCATATGGTAGATTTTTGTATGTGATTATTCTTAATCTGCACATATAAGGGGGCTGTTCTCTGTTCTTGTGTCTTGCCTTCTTTTCTTTCCCTCTGTTGCATACAGAGACATATGGATTGCAGTCTGCAAGACCCCCTGCACATAGTAATCACACAGTTTTTATTGTTATTCATGTATGTAAGGTGGATTTAGGTCTAACTGAGGGTAATATTTGTATTGCTTTAGTATCTACTATAGTTTAACATACCTTTCACACAACAAAATTTTGATCAATTTCATTCCCTATTTCTCTAGTTGTTGTATTCATTAGTTGTTATCATAGGTGATCCTGACAGTGGTATTGTGGACCTCCTACCACCTGATGTCAGAGTATTGGTAACCTCTGATAATAATGGCCGCAATGAAGAGGTTCAGTCTTGGGGTGCAGAGGGTCAGTCTGATATTTAGGTTGTAGCTCCCACATCCTAAGCCTATATTTTGGACACAGTCAGTAAGCCTTCACATACGCATGGAATGGAGCAATCTGACATATGTCATGTTGACACAGTTGATCAAGATAGTGTGGTTATTCTGGTTGCAGAGCTGGTTGATACTCCCCATAGCTATTGTGAGGGTGAGGTGCCACACAGGAGGTTGGTAGACATGTTCAGAGGAAGCCTGCTGTCCACCATCCTCCTGATGCTGTTGTGTCATTAGTTGCCACTAGACATATGTGTAAGGCTCTAATGGAGGCACATGCATGTTCCACCAGGGCCTTGGAAGAGATAGTGCAAGTTCTAAACAACATGGATTCTGATCTGCATAACTCTTTTAACCATGTGGGCATCTCCATGGATAAGATGAATGACACATTAGATCAAGCAGTACATGTGATAGAACATTTGCTCGGGGAGGGTGGGTAACCATGTGGTCAGAGAGCCATTGCATCTTCTGGTGTTAGGTGATATGGCTGTGCCATATCCCACTCCCATAGTGGCACTACTTCACTTGCTCTGTCAGTGATTGCTATGCCCACACCCAAATATTGTAGGCCCTGGGGTCATTGTCCTGGATGTAGATGTGAAAACAGCTCATCCAGCAGACATCATTCATATTCAGGTAACACCCCAACTTCTTGCAAATACCATAGAAGTAGCAGTGTAACTCCTGGTAGAGGTAGTTCTCATGGTTGAAGGTGATAACGCTGAAATGACTATTCTACCAGGCACAGGTCACACCTGCCTGAGGTGCCAGAACACTGTGCTGGCACAACACTTGCCTGTATTTGTGCAGAGACACAAACACACACACACACACACACACACACACACACACACACACACACACACACACACACACACACACACACACACACACACACACACACACACACACACACACACACGCAAGCTATGTAAACAATACTACTGTATACTTTGATAAATATGTGTTTCTTACTTACACACACTCACATCATTGGTGTCAGCCTTGACCTCCTGCCTCCCCTCTCAACCACCCTCTGCAAATGATGATCAATGTATCCTACTCTTTACACATGTCTTTGTGACTTAGGATTGTATACATGAATGGATAGCTATTGCTTGCTTACTCAGAAGCTTGCATTTATCAATATGTATTGCAGAATAAAGTTTTTAATTTCTTGTTCCTATTCATTTGTGAATGATTGCTTATAGAACTGCATTGCATTTCAGTTAGTTTTAGAAACCTGCCCAGATGAGTAAGCCACTTTTAATAGAAATCAGAACTCTGAGCATGTGCAGTAGCATGCACAGTGCTTTCAGACAACATAACAGAAAAATCAATTATTTTTAAATAAAACAAATAAAAATATAATTTACTGATCTTCTGACAATTTCTTTCTTTATTTAGGAGAGCTGCAGTCTGGCAACCTGTACTACAAGCAACCCCTCCTTCATTACCTT
The DNA here is from genome assembly GCF_019279795.1 of Protopterus annectens. Lineage (NCBI taxonomy): Eukaryota > Metazoa > Chordata > Ceratodontiformes > Protopteridae > Protopterus > Protopterus annectens. The sequence continues at coordinate 999,728,497 of NC_056727.1, read as the reverse complement.
CCCAGTCAACAGAAGGTTAGATAATGGGTGGCAATTGTCTGGGCAATTAGGATCCCTGTTTCTATTTTTGAGAATATGGGTGATGAATGTCTCCTTTAAAGATGTTGGAAACATCCCACTTCTCAAAACAGATCTCGTAAGTTGGAAAGTAATAGCATCCAGCAACTCTTACAACTTTCTTACAATAATCTGAAGAAAAATTCTTCTGAGTGGCAAGATAGGCAGGGCTACACCACCTACCAACCATTGTGAAAAGTGCAGCTGAACAGTTCATTGCAACAGAAACCTCACCAGATACAACATGCCTTTTTATGTGGTATTTCTTTCTGGTAAAAGAATAGTGTTGATTCAGCTTAACCTTATCATACAGGAGTGTTTTCTGCCATTTGTGTTCCATCATTGAGCATATCTCATGGTCAGACCATGGTTCTTTCCATGCAACAGGCCTAGGATGCACACGAGCTAGAGATAGGGTATACAGACCTCCAATTATTGCTGCATTATATGCCACATTTAATGAGTTTAGGACAGGTGCACTGTCCCGCTAAGAACTGCTCAAGTAAACAAGAAATAGTCATTCCTTTCACTCTCCTCATCTGGTTTCGAAGCTGGATGCCTACAAGATCAAATAAATATGTCAAATGCAATGAGTGGATTTATGGTTCACATGGAAATGACCTAAGCAAACACAAAATTCTCTAAAAGACTGAGAAATCCCATGGCACTTTGACGGATCTCATCATTTACTCAAGCTTTAAAGTAGTCCAGGTTTAACAACCTAGGAGACCTATGAATCACAATGAGTAGGAAATTGAGAGCTCTTGCAAAATATCTACAAGATAACTTGGGTGATGACAATATATACTCAGAAGAACTATTTACACCAGACCTGACAAGGGCCACATCCAAGGCTGAAGAAAAACTAGTGGTCACCCCATCTCCCAATGCTACATTCAAGCCCTCTTTAGGACACTGAATAACTCATAGAACCAGAGGGAAAGAAGCTCCAAGATATGAACTAACATTTTCACCCAGCTGGTTTTCATAAAAAAAGCCAGGTTGCACCCATGGAACTAGTATGTAACAATACACGGTCTACTCCATGTTAATATGACATTAAAAATAATAGTATTGAACAGGGGCCCTAGATGATCAGATCCTACATTCTGGTCAGCTATATCTAGTCTACTTCAGAGATGCCATTAAGGCAGTTTAATCACCTATCTCATTGATGTGTTTTCTCCAATGTTGATAACAGTCCTGACTGGAGCATGACACCCAAGCTAAGGGAATGAGAGCACTGAACCCTTTTTTCTTCCTGTGTGATGTATCTGTATTGTTCCCAGCCTCCAGCATTTAAGTAAAATTATCTGGAAGTCCAAAATCCAGTAACAGACCAGGCAGAAGGCCAGTATAATACCTGGAGACATACAGCATTATAAAAAATGCACAGTACTCATCCACTTTATAATAATACTTTTTAGATTCAAGTGTGGTTAAATTAACCTGAAAATGTTGTTCCTTTTTTCAGCTCATATGGAAATAGCACCAGACTTGGTTGTTTATTTTATGATCTGTTACACTGTAGCAATGAACTGGCCTAAGGATTTCTATAGCCTTTTTGAAAAGCAATGCAGATTTTCAGCTAATGAAAATTATATTTATTTATGATTATTACTGATACAATCTTTTTGATTTATGCAAGCTTGCTGTATACTTCATTTTCCCATTGTGAAATTCATTTACTTTTCATGAGATGGCTGCCTTTTCCTCCTGGATTTGTTAAACTATATTTATAAAATTAGAGCAATGACTATAAAGCTATAAATAAAGTATTACAAGTACCAAGTGAGTTGACCTTTCATGCTTTATTACTTTAATTGTTATTCTAATCAGATTCTGAAATACAATTACAAAAGGAGGTCATTTACATATATGAAATGTAATACCTCTTTTTGCACTGAGGCTTTTGGTAAGATTGTAACTGACAGCAGTCACTGAACTATGAGTGATTTCATCTGGAAAAGGCTGCAATTAATTTATTACAGTCCTATGGCACCTCATTGATCTAACAGAAGAGCGAAGGACACTTCCCTGAATTTGTTTCTTTTGATTTATAAGATTCTGTCAGATATAGCAGTCCATCTTTGTGTCAGTCAGCAAGGAAAGAAACATGTATGCATTGTTAATAATATAGTTTTCCTCATATTTTTTGCAAGTACCTGCTTCAATATGGCATTGTATTGACCTAACAGTAAAACAAAAAATTTAAAATAATCATTTGCTGTTGTAACAGCAAATGAAAATCTAGTTCTCTGTATATGTGCACCTGCATGTGTGTGTGTGTGTGTGTGTGTGTGTGTGTGTGTGTGTGTGTGTGTGTGTGTGTGAGTGAGAGGTGCTTTTGCTAATGCAATACGTGGGCTGCTAGGGAGAGTACTAGCATCATCTGATTTGACAGTGCAGTGTTCATTTCAGTGACTTTGAGTCACTAGTGAGGTGTTTCTCAGTGCTGCGTTACCATGTCTTCCAATCAGAATTTCTCTCTGTAGTGGAGACTGATCAAGCTACATTGGGCAATAAGCATAGGTGGAGAGAAATTCTCTCAGTCCCTTAAACAAGTGCCAAAGAGAAAGTATCTTGCCATCAAGCTAAAACCTTGCACCCCTGTACAGACAGCATGGATTACCACTGAGCCTCAGTGCCAGCTTTTTATGTGTGTGTGTGTGTGTGTGTGTGTGTGTGTGTGTGTGTGTGTGTGTGTGTGTGTGTGTGTGTGTGTGCACTTGTGTATGGGCAGGTATGATTAATTATATGCAACAAGAAAATTAGCAGCATCATAAAGGCTGTACTTTTGTTACACTTAATTATAATGCCATTGATCCTATTAGATTACGACAACACAGAGGCTTCCTCTGTTTTTTTTTTCTTCTTTCTGCTTTTATCTTGTTCTGTCTGATTGTTCCCCTTTAATCCAATATACTTTCTTCAGACATTACTTACTTCTTTTCATTTCAGTGCAGACACACATCGCTTTCTTGAACCTAACCATGCCATTTGTCAAGTTCTCCATAATACAGAATAATTATTTTAGTTACTTCCATTCAGTGCTAAGATTTAGCCTGTTGAGCAAGTCTTCTAATAATAATAATGTCACCGTAATTGCATGATATTACACTACATAATTGTGATGGCAGAAGAAGACAATTGTCTATAAAGTCTGCTCTATATGTGTAGGTCCTTCCGCTCTGTTTCTTCTCTTATGCTCCTTCCCTTCGGCTACCATTAATCCCTACCCTTGTTGAAGGAATCTTGTCTTCAACTCACTACATCTTTAAGCAAGCTATTCCATTTATCCATTGGTCTTTCGTGAAAAATACACTTCTGATTGTCTAGGTTAAAAGTTGTACATTTAGTCTGGTAAGCATGCACTTTCCTCTTTCATTACTCCCTCCTTGTAGGTTATATGCTGTCTAAGTCTGTTGTGCATACACACATTATATCTAGATCACTCAAGTGTGAATAGCCTTAGCACCTACAAATTCAAAGCTATAGCTAGGGCTGGATGAAGGCGGTGGCTGGCTTGGAAGCAAACTGTTATGGGGCAGGTGCGACTGGCACTATATTATTGATAGAACAAACCACAAGAGCAGGATTCAGGATACTAAGATTTATTCCGGTACCTCGGCCCAACAGCCTTCAAAGGAATAAACATCAAGCCACCAGAAGCATCATGCCACAAAGATATCTCATATTAATACCATTCATAATGAGATGGATAGGAATGAGAGGATGTTTTTTGTTACAAAATTTTCCTTATTTTCGGATATTTTGTGTAACGTTAATTTTTTGTGGTCAATTGTTTATAATAATGAAGAGATTGGGCACCTTTTTCCTAAATATGTCTCTTTTTCATATGGCAGATATGCAAATCTTAAGGAAATTTTAAAACCTAGATATCTGTTTAGTGATGTTTCTTTGTTGGATTCTGATAAACAATTAGGTATGTTCCAATGTGGAAAATGTAAGATATGTATGAGGGTGAAAAATCTATCAGGTAGTACTATTAATGGGGTTAAATATCTTGCCAAAAATAAGTTTAATTGTAGCTCCTGTGGTGTAGTTTACATTATTGGTTGTGACTGTGCTTTGCCTAAATATTATATAGGTCAGACAAAACGCCAACTAAAAAGACGTGTATTAGAACATATTGGTGATGTGCGTAATGCTAGGATTAATAGTCCTATATTTGAACATTTTCATAGTGTACATAATGGGTCTGTGGACTCATTATATTTTTGTGCCCTGGCCAAACCGAATGCATTTTTTGGAGGCAATTATCAACAAAGTTTACTGAATCTAGAAAGCAGATTCATTTTGAAATATGGTACTCTAAAACCTCGAGGTTTGAATTTAGAAGTGAATTTAAATATTTAACAGCATTTTTGATAAGCAATTTAATGCATTTTAGTTGCAAGTGGCTCAAAAATTGTGTTTGTCTCTTTAATTCTTGGGAGTTGTTTAATTCCTTCTCAATTGTATTTAATTGTATTTAATTGTTTAATTGTTGATTGTTGGGTAGCACCAGTGTATATATATATTGCATCTGGTGGCTTGATGTTTATTCCTTTGAAGGCTGTTGGGCCGAGGTACCGGAATAAATCTTAGTATCCTGAATCCTGCTCTTGTGGTTTGTTCTATCATTTGCTTGCTGTTGTTGGTTACTATATTATTGATCCCTGTAAATGATTGTGATTGCCAATAATCAATTAAGCAATCACAAATTAATATCACAGCTTCTTAAATATTTAAAAGGGTGCCTGCTGTGTATATGTTAGTAACTGCACCAAGGAACTGGTATAGCTTTTTGCAATAGTTTCACTAGGAGAGATAAAGAGTTATAATAGACCGCAGTAGTTCTTTCACTAGAGCTGGAGGATTGTTTTTGGTCCACAGCTCAGGTGTATATTTTTTTAATTTTTTTTCCTGACCTCTGACTTAAGAGGGGTTGCTGAATGGGGATTGCCAAGAGTGCTTTTTGCCCCAACAGCAACTCTGTCACAACCCCCTTTTTGTATGTCTTTTTCCCAATTTATTTTATTACCTTAGTAGCTTTTCTTTGTGATTTGTAATTTACTTTGATATCCTTATCCCTTTATGAGCTGCAGAAATGAACACAGTACTTTTGCTGGACCTTGATAGATCTCCATTAAGGTTATACAACCTCTCTGTTACTAGTCTTTTTTAATAAGGGTACAGTCAAGCCTTATGTGCCTTAGCTGCAGCTTTCTCTGTTTGCATACAGTGATCCATAATTGCTTTTAGATATGCATCAAGTACTTTTTTCCAGATCTGTGATTTTTTTAAGATCATCACTACCAAAAGGAAATCCACTTTGGGAATATCAGAATGCAGTGGATGTAAAGTGCTACATTTCAGCTCTAATAATGTTTGGGCTGTATCTTTGTTGAAAAAGACTAGAAATAGGAGGTTGTGATAATCAGCAAGCCACTGTCCTAGTCACCCACTTTGGCCTGTGAAAAGTCCTCTGTACCATTTATTCTTCTCTGGGATGATGGTCAAGAAAAGGGACTGGTCTCATTATCCAGTTAAGGAATTGGTAGAGGGTGTTTGTTTTAACTTTACAATCCACTGTGCATAGTCAATAGAATACTCAGGGGACTGCATGCAGTGGGCCATAGTAAGGGTGTTTTACTCATGTATGTGAATGATTTAACGGCTCAAAGGTTAAGGCCTCATTTCAAGTTAGCATTTCTGCAAGCTCTTCTATGAGTTCTACGAATATAATCAGGGATTTTTACAAGAAAAGTGGCCAGGACATGCACACTCAGAGTTGTGAGCAGATATTGCATTCTTTCTCCTTTCCTTCACTTTTGCCAGCTCCTCCAGAATCTGGGTCACTAACTGAACCCACTGGGTCATTTTTCAGCTAGGGATTTATTCTTCAGTGACGTAGACCTATCATAATATCTGATAATAAGGATTCCAAAGAACACTAGTACCAGGACTGACCCCATGGAACCCCACAAACTACTTCTCTTTCCTTTTAGTAGACTTCATAGCTAATAGTCTTTAATTCCTACCACACAGCTGCTTTTCTGCCTGTTTGGCCAACTTCTTTTACCTCTAGATCCTTCAGTTTTCCTGTCAGCTTCCTGTAATGAATTGAGTTAAAAACTATACTGAAGTCAAAGTACACAACAATGGGAAGGTTTTATTTGACATATTCCACTGTAATCCAGTCACAAAATGGACTCAGATTGCACCGACATAACCTTTATACAAAACCTATGTTGGTAATTATACTGCAAATATTATATACATTTTTTATTTTATATTTTAGTTAACTGTGTGAGCCCAATGGACACAATTGTCCCTTTTCAGGGGCACCCCAAAAGCTCTGCCTGGTTAAGTGACTTACTCAGAGTCACACAGTAGGCAAATGAAGGTAAAGGGAAGCATGCCCTGTATCCCTAGCACAGAATGTAACAGATCATTCTGACCTCTCCTTATAGCTGGTCAGTTCTGGTGGTGTGACATAGCTCTAGCCTTCTATGTCACTTGTAAATACTGGATTTAAGTGAATAGCTACTCCACAACAGGCAAGACAACTTAACTAATGGTGTGGACTTCCCCCCCTGTCCAGACTACAGTGATAATATGCCTACTCAAGTCTGACAGAAAATCAAAATGAACAACATAAAGTTCCCAGCTTGTGAATGCAAGACAGCTTAACCAATGGTGCAGACATCGCCTCTGCCCAGACTACAGTGATAATCTGAAAATCAAAATTAACTGCATAAAGCACCCACCTTGTGAATGTATGTAACCTTGTTTAATGTGTACAGCAACTTGCCCCATTTAATCACAGCTATAGCACACTACTGAATCAACCCTACCCTTTTTGCTTGCCCTCCTCTCTCTCTAACTCTTTACATTTTCACTATTTATTTCTTATTTATCCTAGCAGCCATGGTAACAACACTGTAATCCCTCCCTGTACCCACCCTGCTCTTCTCTATGGTTAGCTTCTCTCACATACCTTCTCATTCCTGGTTATCTAACACATACTGTATTGGTTTACCTGCAACTCTCCCTACTACAGCTACTTTAACGAATTGTTTTTCCTTTCCACTTTTTTTCTTTCCTATACTGTAGAGGGTTTCCTGTGCACTGTTACAACCCGCTCCCTTCCACCTCACTATGCATGGGCTCACTCTGCTCTCCTATCCTACCCCCATTCCAACTCACCCCAAGTGCATTAGATCCATAGCTTACAAAGCTCTTCAGCTCCCTTCTAGCACCTCCTCTTCCTCCCTCTCCAGCCAATCACTCACTATTCTTTTCCCTCCCTACTTTAACTACAATTAACCACTTCCTAGCAAATTAACCTTTCAACTTCTCTCTTCTTACTCTCCTCCTCCAATCCCTCTTCCATTCTTTTTTTCACTGTTCATTCTTCACCTTAATTACTCTCCCCTCTCAAATTCAAAGTTTTCTCCACATTGCCCCTCTATCCACCATCTTCCATCAAGTTTAACCCCCTTCTGCTCTAATTCACTATCTCTTTACACTCCAACTCTCTTGCAATGTGTTCTCTTTTCTCCCTTTTCCCACCTTGCCAAAGTAACTTACCACCTAATTTCACCTAAAACTCTCAACACACCTCTTCACCTAAACTCTCACTGCCTCTACACCTACACTCACACTTCTCCAATATTCCTCTCACCTAAATCTCCACCTCACTATAGTCTTCTCATCCCCATCATGTTTCTCACCCTCTTCTCTACACCTCCTCTTCTACTACTCCTGTCCTACCTCTCCTCTTATCACATCCCATTGAATCCCTTACACTCTTCACCTACCTCCACTCACTATACTCTAAACATACAAACTCAACACTCTTTTACCATATATCCATCACTATTTCTTACCATCAACTCACTCCTTCCCAAAATCAAAACATTCCCCACCCGCCGATCTGTCAAAAAACTAAATATAAATATCACTACTGCTTCCTCACATCTTCTTTTGTCCTCTACCCCTGCAAATCCACACTCCTTTCAGGAGATATCCATCCCAACCCAAGCCCCCTCAGCAACAATGCTTCTACTAACCAACCCACTCAACTTACCTCCTATCACCCTAACTCCCCATCTAAGCATCTATCATTCCTCTCATAGAATTCTAAACAAAATCAGTGAATTCCATGCACTGATGGACAAATACTCTTATAACATAATACCTTTCAGGGAAATCTGGCTCAAACCTCACATCTTAGACAAATAATTCCTTCCCTCTGGCTACAACATCTTTCACTTTGATAGACCTGATAAGAAAGGTGGAGGAGTTGCCTTAATATAGTCTGAATACCTCAACCTGTATCGTATATCCAACCCACCCCCTCTATTTCTTTCTGCAGAACTCTTAACTGTGAACTACAAACTAAATGAGTACAAAATACTAAACTTAGATGCAATATATTTCCCCTGGTTTATAGATCACTACTAAGCTAACTGCTTTTGTGGGCCATTTCAAGCCTAGCCAATTACCCCATGTAAGAATCAAGCCTTGTATTTTGTGTCTGTAAGGTAAACACCTTAACCATTATGCCAACCTCCCAACCCAAACTTATTTTTATTTTCATCCCTGTTATCATGAAATGTACAGAAAACTGTAGTTAATGCTACTTACATTTCATTTCTATAAGCTGCAATGTCAAAACAGTTTGAGAAAAGTTGCTATACCTTGTACTTAAACCCAGGACTATCTCCACTCCAGTCCAATGCCTAACACAAAGCACCACAGGAGACAATATCCCTGTATTAGAACACATTCTGTCCTGGTTCATACATAATACACCCAATAAAACTACTCTCTTAGGGGATGTCGACATTCATTGGCTATCCTTTACCTCCAGCTTTTTTAGTTCTAGCATCAACCTTCATGACTTCTCACAATTTATCACCACTCCAACCCACTTTAACAAACCTACCAACACAAGCTCTATCATAGACTAGATCTCAGTATCAAATCCTGTCCTATACCACCATCTTAAGTCTCTACCTGATTCCATTAGTGACCACTCTCCCATCTGCATCCAAATATTCACTCCACATCATCCAAGGCCTCACAAATTCAAAGACTGCCATAGCCTCTCAAACTTCCATCTTGACATACTTAATAGCACACTCACCTCCATAAACTGGTCCTTCCTATCATACCTACCTCTAGATGATGCTGTACTAAAATACAACAGCATTTTCCTAAGCATACTTAACTCTCTCACTCCTCGCCAGAAAATAAGAGTTAAATATTACCTTTCACCTTGGTTATCCCAAGCCACTCGCACTCTTATGCAGAAAAGAGACAATGCCTAGAAACTCTGGAATAAGACTAAATCCCCAACCATCTCCAGATCTACAAAGAACTCCACAACCTCAACAAAAAACAAGTCCACTATGACAAGAAAAACTTTTACCTCAAAACCCAAACAACCCAACTTAATAACCCCCCCAAAAATTCTAGAACTCTATCAATCAAATCCTGCACTCAGTTAACCCCACAGCACCCAACCACTGTCCAAATAGCACCCCCTTGAAACTGCCACCATATTTAACTCCTACTTCATTAACACTATCTGTAAACTCATTCAGACCCCTAACTCCTCCAACCATGCTGATCTCCCCACTCCCTCAAACAACTCCTTCTCTCTGCAACCTGTTCCCACCCACTACATACAAAACACTCCTACTTAAGCTCAAGCCATGCTCTCTATCTGCAGACAACCTATTGCCATCCTTTCTTAAGTTAGCTGCTATCTCCATAGCCTACCCATAATCATTCTTATAAACCAATCCATAAGCAAATCCACTGCACCCTCACTTTGGAAACAATTATTTACCATACCTATCCATAACAGTGGTAACTACTGGCCCACTACTGTTCCTCCTATCCAAAATACTTGAAAAATATGTACATAAGAAACTCATGGACTATTTACTCCAAGAAAACCTACTCACTACCACATAACATGGATTTCATCCCAAACACAGCACTGCTACTGCCCTCATTTCTTTTCCTAGCCAGAGACAACAAACTTATTTCTTGTCTCTTTCTAGACGTCTCAAAAGCATTTGATACTGTGTCACATCATATGCTACTTTCCAAACTCTCACACCTCACCCTTTCCAGTACTATGATTTCCTGGTTTTCTAGCTACCTCTCTAACAGACAGCAAACTGTTAAATGCTCTCCTCACTGTCTGCCTTTCTCCCCATTAAAATGGGGGTTCCTCAAGGGCCCATTCTTGGTCCATTACTATTTAATATATTCACTAATTACCTCCATAGTTCCTGTCCATACTCCTCTCCAGTACAATATGCTGATGACTCCAAAGTCATCTCTACCTTTGACACCCTGTCTGACCTACATATCCTCACCCAAAACTCTTTTAACGCTATTGAAAACTAGCGATCTAAAAAACAACTCATCCTAAATCCTAAAAAGACCAAGCTTCTTTTATTCCTCCCAAAATCTCTCATATATCTTAATCCTACCTCCTCCATTACCTCACTTAGCCACAGTGTCATAAATGCAGCAACTCACACCCAACTGCTTGAAATCACTATAGATGACCAATTCAGATTTGCCTGCATGTCCATTACATAAAGAAAACACAACAGAAACTAGGATTACTTTGCAGTAATAAATTCTTCACAAAAGACTCCAGACTCTCTCTTGCCCATGACTACCTTCTCCCCAGTCTTCTCTACAGCTCACAAATATTAACTAACCTACACACCTCTCTTCTAACAAAACCTGACTCTACCTATAACAAAGTAGTGAGATGTGCAGATAACCACAGCTCAAATACACATTCTGTCAATCCCTCAAACCTTTAAACTGGCTAGAGTTCCCACGCCAACTTCTATTCTTTCATCTCCCTATCATTCATTCCATCCTCAACGAGCCCTCAGCCTACCTATTGCTTCACTCATCTCACTTGATGAGACTGACTCTTGGAAATCAGCAAACCCAAAAAATCTGTAGGTCAAAATCTCTATAACTACACTCTTGCTCTAGCCTGGAACAAACTACCCTTGCACATCAGAAAAATACCCCATGCACATGAATTCAAAAAAGCTCCTGCTTAATACCTTGAATTGTCACTGTAAAAAGCTCAGTCTAAGCTTTCTTCCCTAAATAACACCTCTCACTCATATTTTATCTGTCTGTTACTACTTCTCATAACCCCTCTACTACAGACTCCTTTACACTTTCACTATTGCTATCTCACCCTGTTCATAACTACTCCCTCAGCTTCTACAACTAACCAGATTACTGATGCTTTTTGTCCTCCTCTGACCTTGAGAAATATATCTTACCAACTTGTTTACCTTACTTTATTATGCATTTGAATTCAAATGTATTACTTTTTTGATTGTGTGCATTGACTTCAAATGTCTTTTTTTACTTTATTGATGTGTGCTTTTATTTCTTTTGAGACACTTGTGCAACCTTCTTGAATACCAAACTCTGCTCACTCTGTATTGTAACTTTGTTCTTCTGTGGAGCTTTTCTCCCTGGGCCTCCACTGAAAAAGGGCTCTAGCTCAATGAGACTATCTCTGTCAAAAATGTCAACTAACTAACTAACTAACTAACTAACTAACTAACTAACTAACTAACTAACTAACTAACTAACTAAACAAATAAATAAATGAACAGCTCAGAACTGTGTTCTCCAAAAAGACAATCTAATCATTTCTGTCAATGGATTCTCCAAGAATTTCTACTTTATGAAGGTCATGCTTATAGGTTTACAGATTCATGGTTCAGTTCTAACTCCCTCTTGTGCAGCAGCAGCATCACAATGGCCTCCTTCTGATTGTCTGTAGCCCTGCAACTGCTGAGAGACCTGTTGAAAATTTTTGTCAGGTGATCTGTATGTATACCTCTCTGGTACCTTATAGTTATGGAGGATATGCTGTCAGAACCCTGTAGCTTATCTTATTTGAACTTCTATAGTACAGCTTCCCTTGCTGTATGACTCTTCCTCAAATGTTTTCCTCTTCCCCATTTTCCTTCCTTGTCAGTTGTCAAGACAAAAGAGATGCATTTATTGGGAATGTTTATCATTTCCAACCACTTTTTATTACTTTACCAGCATGCCAACATGACCAGTCTCTACAGCTCCATCTTGACTATTCTTCTTTAACACATGTATCAAAATAATTTGTTGTGTATTTCTTCTTTATTATAGAGCTTCCTCTTTTTCTGCCTTTGCCTTTCGATCTACCTTTGCAGTTCTTTGTTTTTCTAATGCTCCTGTCTACACTCATCTCTTGTCTGCTTTGACTTGTGAAACACCAATTCCTTTAAATGGACTGCATCTTTAAGTTTCACTACTAAACCACATTGTCCTGCTATTTTCCATGCCTTTCAGTTTTACCCAACAACTTTTCCATGGCTGTTTGTATGTTTATACTTATCTCTTTCTAATGTCTGTTTTCTTGCTGTACTTGTCCACAAGCTTTGAATTTGCTCTCAAAAAGTTTCCTTTGCTTAACCTAGTCAGTTCTCCCTGCCACTCACAGTAAATCAGGCAGGTGCATGGTCACTGCTGGCCAGTAGCACTTTTACTTTTATGTCTTGACATGCCTTCATCCTTGGTGAGCAGAGTATAGTATTTCCTTTTTATAGTACATTCCAGAACTGTATAAATCAATCCATATTGGTAGAGTCCCTCCACTACTTAATTATTTTCCTGATTTGGATACAGGAATACTACATTTGATCTTAGGCCAAGAAGCGACTTATAAGTTTGCTTCTGTAAATTAAGGTCTCCCCTTACAACTCCCTTTTTTTCCTGTGACAAGACCATTTTCATTCCTTTAACTGCTTCTTATTATCATTTCTTTTTAAGTAACCACTGTTAAAAGACAATATATATATATATATATATATATATATATATATATATATATATATATACATTCAGCAAGTTTCATGCACTTTGCATGCATTCAGACTGCTATGAAACAACCTTTTGTTATCTTTGTGCTCCTCTTATCCCTGGTCTCTTCCTATATTTTCAAATAGTTGAAAATGTATGTTCTGCCTAATTTAGTTGTCCCTTCTTTCTAGATGAACTACTGGTATGCTCTGATCTCAGTATCAGATCTCTTTCATTTGCCCAGGTTTATGTCATACTTACTGTTTACTACCCTCTCTTATATCACCTTTAGAAACTCAACTATTTTTTTCTCTAAATTAACAGGCAACACCCAAAACAATCCTTCCTCTCCCTTCCTGACAGTCTTATTGAATCTGTTTTTTATCATTTTCTACTCTTTTCATCTACTTAAACTTCATTTTGTACACTGTATTGCAGTTCTTCTTTTACAACTTTTCTAAACCATTGCATCTTCTGCTTTCCCTACTGATTATTATGCTTTCTTACCTCTTGTTGTCTTTGTTTGACCTGTTGCAGTTCTTTTATAACTCTATTATTCTTTTCCCATCCCCCTTCTACCTCATTTTAATGTCACATTCATGCTAATATACCTTTGCACTCAAAATTTCAGCAAATTGTCCTACCTGGAGAGGAAGAAGAACATCAGAGTCATAGAATTTCTTTTTTTTTTTTTGCCTTCTTTCCTTCCTGTCACCATGTAGTACAATTTCCTACAATCCCTTCACTTTTGGAGTCAATTGCTGTCATTCCAGACTGCATTCTTACCTGATGTGCTGTCACTTGTCACCAGTAGGACCCTCAACAAGACCACCGCGCACCCCAGCTTTCTGCATTTCCTGGCCACTTCCATGTCCTTCCCTGTACCTCTTCTGTAGTTCCACTTATTTAGTCATTGCTGTCCAAATGTACTGCACTGTGTATACCTACTGCCAACCATAAGCCGTTTTCTCACTTCCTAGTTTGTCCTGTCACATTTCTGATTTTTCAAAGCTCTGCCCCTGGACAGTTCTCACTGCCACTCATGCACTCCTTTCTGAAATGTTTATATACCTGATTTTCCTTATGGTTGGGCCTCTCTTTGCAATACATGTTTTTTTTTTTTGCAGGAATGTGAATAATATAGGTGCTTAGGGTGCATGACTAGCCTACATAAATGTTATAATTAGTGTGCAGTATGTAGGTTATGTACTACATGGCAGGACACTTCCTATAGCTAGGCTACTGAGTACATATTTAGGTATTTAAAAGTATGTTCCCTATATATTGTGCCTCATTCTACTTTAGTTAAAAAAATATCCATTTTATATATTATGCTAATCTTTAAAAAATAGCTTTCTTTCTTTTGCTGGCATATCATGGTATATTTTTACATCAGAATAAATTTGCCTCTGCACACATAAAAGACGTATCAGAAACTTTAAGTTTTCAGTTTTTGTTATCATGGTCGGTTTTCAAATCATGCAGACATCTTTCCAGGCTCTTCAATGTTTTTCTAAAGGTAAAATATTTAATAGGGCTGTTCTGTCTGGTCATGTGATAATCTTTTCAGGGCAGCTCTTGCTACACTACAGCTTTACTTGGAGACATGGTTTCAACATTCTCTGTCTCTCTCTCTCTCTCTCTGCACCTTGTAACTATCACATTTTTCAAAGAATAGTCTCTTGTGAGTGGATGGGCTGTGACAATTCTGATTGCTCCACATCCTGGAACCTCAATGCATTTTCTCTTACTGTTATCTGTATGCCTTCTATATAGCTTTCCATCCTCCCCAAGAAAAGCATAGGATCTTGGTTAGGTTGCTTTACCATCTACTTCAGCGTCAGGTTGTGAACTTACACACTCTTGCTTTTTTAATACATGACTCTGGTAGGCTTCTACAGATTTTACTTTAGTGCCTTCCCTCATCTCTGGAATAGACTTCCTCTGCAAATTAAGCAGTGTGATGCATTATATTCCTTCAAACAGGATATGGATGATTGCAGGATTGCAGGATATTCACAAATTCACCATGGCTGCACTGACCTAACCCTCCTTGAGAAAGAAGTATGCTCTAAAGGTGGGTACTGGCAAGTGTAAATTATCATAAGAACCAGATGGCTTGCATTTCCTATGATCCTATAATCTCATGATCTGGCCTCTGCTAATTTTTCTTCAGAATTTATTTTATTTTGTATTGCTTTCTTAGGCATAAGTAATAAAGCATAAGTAAGTAAGCAATTTGCTTTTTAGAATTATGCCCATAAACAGTTGAGCTCATGAAAGATTAAGTTCTTTCAATTGAGCATTCCTACATTCCAGAAATGCAGGATGATAACTTGCATAGTTATTGCTACATCTCTAACTCATATTTTTCACTGTCCAGATAGTTCTCTGGATGGCAGATAGTACTTACTGGGCATTAAGCCAGAATTCTCATTTATGCAGAAACCTTATGAATTCCTGTCATTTGTTTTATGGACCTTTATTAGATATGACAGCAACATGGAAACCTGGCTGAGGAAAATAACTGTAATACACTAATCAAACTTGCACAAGTTGTGTTTGTCAGGCTGAGAGTTTCAGGGAACTTTGAATAGTAATCTACGTATATGAGATACTTGGCTCTTTAAATATTGACACAAAACTGTGCCTATACTGTTGCAATGATGTCATGTTATTCCCTGTGCTAACATATCTTCCTTTACCTTCCTAGATGAGTGAAAAGTAACATTTGGCTAGGTAGGGATGTTAAGTCCTAGAAAGAAGTTATTTCATCCTTGAATATAAATTAAGACTGCATTTCAATTTTTAATGACAACTTTTACTCAGAACAGCCACTCAGTATAACATCTTCCAGTAATTGCTTTTCTAAGTCATTGTCAGAATGTCTGGAATACTTTAATGTTCTTTTTTGTTTATTGTATTGCATTTGAACCCCATGCCTGATGATCATCAATCCTCTATGGGGCCATCATCAAGGTAGACCTGAGAGTGCTCTGTGCTCTTGCCAGCATCCCAATATTGACCATATTTTTAATTTATGAATTTAAACTTACCATCCCCCAGTGGTGATGTAACCACTTGCATCACTGAGAGTGTAGCTTCCACTTCAGTTCCCTACATGCACCAACAGTTGCTAACATCGCTGGCTTAGGCAGCCACACATATTTATATCCTTTCAACCCAGTCCCCATTGCATGACAAGGTTTTACTCTCCAGTAGGGCTTTTTATTGGGTTGCAGTACAAGCTGAGTGAGAACCACCTTTCCACCAGCCAGAGAATAGGCACACCCAGGGTGTATGGTTGCATCATGTGTTATTGCTAGCAGCTCCTTTTCTGATTATGTTTCTTTTTTGTATCTATAAATGCTCTTGACTCACAAATAAATGATTCATTCTCTTATAGGATCACAGTTCCTGTACCATTCTTATTGGAATCTAGTTGTAACACAGCTAGCTTGCTCACATAAAAGTATTATAATACTGGTGTCTCTATAATTAGTTAATGTTATTTAAGTAGATATATTTGACAGCGCAACATGATTCCATTTCTTGAGCATTTCAAATTTATTTTCCTGTTCATATGTCTATTTCTAAGTTGCATCTTGTTCTAACAGCTTTCTCATAGTCATTGTTAAGTTAGACATATAAGCCACAAACTCTAAAGATAAAGCATCATTCCCAGAAAACTCTGCAGTGCTTAGTTGTCTTCTGACAATGGTTCTAAACATTTCTTTGACATTCACCAGCCCCACTGGATATTAGAGTATGATGCACATGTTTTAGTCTTTTCACACTTATTTTGTATTTGCTCTTAGATATCTTGAAATTATATTTTCTTATTCTGTGTAGAAGCTGTATTGTTCTTTGATTATGCTGTTCCTGTGTTTTTCCTCACAATGATGGAACATCAGTTGTATTTTCAACACTTTCCTAATTGTTAGTTACTTTTGCAAAAGCTCTTTGAAACAAGTCCAATTCTGATGAAATACTATATGGAAGTCTAAGATTTTTATCACCAGATAACTGTAAAGTCAAAATTCAGAAATTAAAGCAAGAACTACAAAAACAATAGTCATTGGCAAATTGTGACATTTACCCACTAAAGCATCAATTAACTTAGTATGATTATTACATTTATAGAAAGTCTTTTTAGCATCTGATTATGTTTATGCTTAAGAGCTTATAAACAAGGGGGATCTAGTGTGGACCTTCCTTCCACTGGCTGGATATGAATTTCCTCACTGTGTTGGGAATAGGGCAGGTATAGCTGTAATAATATACTTGTTTGCACTGAATGGGAGTTTAATACATACCACTGCATTCCTGAAGTATGCTGTAATTTTTATGATGTGCTGTTTCATTTCCTAGTTATGTTGTTTTTGCTATCCTGTCTGGAGTAGCATATCATCAGCTTTGGAAAACTGGATGCCAAAATGTGAAAGTTACTATCCTATATTTCTAATCACATACTGATGAATTCTTTTCAACATTTTACAGTGAGGGCATTCACAAAACATGCAGTAGATCCTCACTTACATATCTGGACTCTTTCAAATATGTAGTAGTGAAAGGCATTACCCCCTGGTGTTAAGGTAAGGTTAGCAACTGTATGGAGCTCTTGTACATGCCTTGAACTGCAAACTAAATTTGCAGAAATGTTCTTCATATTGATCACTGCTGCAGTAGCCTTAGCTATACTGGGTTATATCCTATCAAGGATATAACAGCTGGCCAACTTCCAAAGCTTCAGGACACATTCCATGCACCAAAACTGTCAAGTGGCTCAAGCTAAGCTGGCTATAAGAAAAGTTTGGGTTCAAAGTCCTTTAGAGCTTTACTTTTGCTGAAGAGTATACTCCTCTGAGGCTTTTGAGGATTGGAGGTCAGCTTGTGCTTTCCTTAGCTGGGCAGATTACTTCCTTTTGGGGGGAAAATCTTCCATTTTCTTATTTTTTACTGATTCTTTATTACTTTCCTAGGTAGGAGTGTTGTATTTTAATGGATTGTCTCAAGACTGTAACATACTTTTAAACAGAGCACTCATCATTTCTTTCAGTATAAAAGTAGTGTAATCTAATTGATAACGTACTTCCTATGGAGAAATGAATGTTTATTTTAAGGTTGGGGGGGTTGCCATAGTATTTGAACATGCTTTCTGCTGTGTTTTTTTTTTCTGTAAAAAAAGTAAGTTTTTTTTATTGGTAGTTTTACTGCCATTGTTGCTTGGTTTTCCCTGGGATAGAAGTACCACATATAGTCAGTCTCACAGTTCCTTCCAGCCACAAAAAGAAAAAGTTAAGCAAACAGCCTTTGCTACCACATCAGGCTAGCAATTTGCATCAGCTGCAGGTGGATGAATCTGCTGTGGCCATTTGTTGTACCTCAGACCACTCATGTTTTTCCCTGGAGCCCTCAGGTGTAGCACCTGCAGCCACTATGGACCAGGGGTTAGCCACATCTTCTGCACTGTTGGGGTCTCCACAGTGGGCAAGAAAGAACCACTCTTGTCAGTCCTGGGAGAGGGAACAGGGAATATTGCCCTCTTGTGTCAGAATGCTGTGCCCATCCCTGGGGAAGCAGCAGCTGTCATTAGTAATACCGTTTGGCCCCATTTTTTATGTTACAAAGTAACAGAAGATCAAGCATGTAGCTACTCCTCCTTAAGTTTCTTTGGATAGGAGTAGTTTACTAGGACTGGATTAGGATTTGATTCAGGCTATTGAACCTTCTTGTAGAGTAGTTTCTAGTAAAAGGAGGAATGCCACCTTTCCTGAAGAGATTCAGGATTCTGAATATGAACAGGAAGATGCAGAGATGGATTTTGTCCTCATATTTCTAATTTAGACTAAGAGGATAGTGCTCTTTCTGATTCTCCCTGTAGGGGGTTCTCTTTATCTGAGACTATTGCTAGAATGTCCAAGTATTTTCAGTGGGAGAACAGTGAGGTTTCTCAGTCCCTCAAAAAATACTATGAGTTTTTACAGAAGGATTTTCCAAAACCTACTCCCATTCTGCCTGTCCTGTCTGCTTTAGAGGTTGTGTGTGTCTTGCTGGCTGCAATTTTCCTGATAGTCAGACAGCTGTCCCTAAACAGGCAGATAGGATGTATAAAGTTCTTCAGTCTTTTAAATTTTTGTACACTATTCCCAAACCTGACCCAGCAGCTATAGCCTTAGTTGACTCATCTGCTGCTAAGCACTTAGTTAATTCTAATCCTAGTCTTTCTAATACGAATAGGTAAATTATTGATAGGTATGGGAAAAATACACTTCTGCAACTTTGGATTTCAGAATCATAAATTGTCAAGCTCATATGTTAAAGTTTTTGTGACATATTATGAAAGTATGATGAATGTTTTATCTACAGTTTCTTCTTGTGAAGAAAAATCTGCTTTAAATAACTTAGTTTATTCTACTGCACAGGTTACTACCCATTGTTTGCAGACGATGGTTCTTCCAGGGCTGTGGTCACTGGTACAGTTTTAAGATTGTTTATTTTGCTACATTCTCAGAACCTTCTAGATGATATTAAAATGAAATTTTTAATTCTCCCTTGGATGGAGATTTAGTGTTTGCCCCTCTGACGCAGAGGTGAAAAAATGTGTGATGGAAGTTGCAAGCTCATCCAGGGAATCTCTAAGATTTTTCATCCCTTCTTTTCCAAATTGTCCAAGGGATTTTCTTTCTCCTTATCCAGTTTTGCAAAAGCAGAATAAACAAGTCTCAGCAGAATTCAGGTAAACAGAAATTTAAGAAGAAGTGCAAAGAGGTTCCAGAAACAAGTCTCAAATCTCCGAAAACCAAGGACACTCCAACAAGTCTGAATTACTATTCAATGCCCCTCCCACCCTGACCCTTTTCTCTTCCAGAAAGTCTGAATCTCCATTTTTCTCTTTGGTAACAGATTGTTTCAGACAAATGGGTACTGAATATCATTTATCAACATTGCAGATGGCCGTAGGAGCAAATTCTTCCTTTCTAGGGGGTCATTCCTCATCCTGTAGATAAGACTGTTTTGTTTTTTCCTGTTCTTTGTCACATGCTGTCCCAAGGAGTGATAGAACCAGTTTTTCCTTTCCATGTGGGGAAATGGTTTTATTCAAGGATGTTCCTAGTCCCAAAGAAAGAAAACACTTGGAGACCAGTTATGGATCTCTCTTTACTAAACCTTTTTGTAATAATGACCACATTCAAAATGACATCATTTCACAGCCTGTTGCCTCTTCTTCCTCTTTCAAGCTTTCTAGTGTCACTGGACGTAAAAGATGCAGATCATCACATTCCTATTCATCCACACTGCAGGCGTTTGTTAATATTTTGTCTGGATCACATTATCAGTTCTCTGCCTTACCCTTTGGACTATCCGCTACACCAAGAGTGTTTACAAAGTGTCTAGCACCAGTTATAGCTCATAGCAGGCTGCAAGGTATCCACATTTTTCCTTATTTAGATGACCTGCTTATCTTTGCAAAGTCTTTTTCAAAATGTCAGGAATCTCTCTCTTGGGTGAGAGATCTCTTGCAAAAGTTGGTATTCCAAGAGAACATTCAAAAGTATTTCTTGACTCTCTCACATAGGATTGTGTTCCTCGGATATCAACTAGACACCTCAGTTCAAAGAACTTTTCTTCCACAAGAAAAATAAATCTTTATTTAGATCTATTTCTAAGTTTTGGCACTTAGACTTCAGTTACTGAGAGGGAATACCCCAAGATTTTGGGTCTCATTGCATGTTCCACATGAGAAAGAAACAGTGGGATCTGAAATCTCATTGGTCCCAGCATCAACACCCTTTGTCTTTTCATATCCCATTTTCTGCACTTAAACTATACTGCCTGAACTCTAAATGTTGAGTCTGAAGTAGATTCAGTATTAACAATGAAACTGCTAGCCTTTCTATGATCTTATGTGTGCTGCTTGTTGGACTGCAGTCCACAGCTTCTCTTGTAAGAAGGAATTATTATTGCCCCTTTCCACTCATTGGACATTCTGCCTCTATAAATTTCATCTGATACATATAGTACTGAATGGGGGATAATTCAGTTTTCATCTCTCTCTCTTTGCATATTTCACACATTATTGTATTCTGTTGATATACAGACCAGCAAGTGCTAACAGGTTTATCTCTAACCCAGTATATGGTAAAAGTAAAACTTACTGCTAATGCTTTACTCTTGCTGATGGAAAAATAAAAAAATAAAAAAAAATGATCATACCTCTCTCTCACTGTTTGCAAACATGCAACTTGATTACCTTGCTAGCTATAACTAATACTAACGTAAGGGTATCTAAAAATCATTTTTTTCCTTTTCTTGTACAGACCCATTTTAGCCTTCTCCCTCCTATAGAGAGTGTCTATACAGACAACTTTACCTTGCCTTCTTTTCCCATACAAATCTAAGCTGCTGATATGTGTGACTCCACCAGTTTCCTGGACATATACAATACATACAGTTTGATGCGTACTGTCCTCTGTTTGCAAATAAGTTCATTTGATTACTATCTTCAGTTTGGCACTTCTGTAGTGCAGGCCATCCACAATTTATCTAATATTACCAACAAAGACAACAAATGCATTTGAGATATTGACAACTGTCTTATAAATATGTTAATATTGTCTACAGTCCTTTTTTTGGCTAAATAACAATTTTATAATTTTATTTTTAACCACTTATTTATATTTATTTTTTGGGAGGATGGGCTGGTGCAAGTAATGTTTTCAGAAATGATGTCATAGAAAAAAAAAACATTGAAGCATGGTGCATTTTCTGGAACAGTTATATAAATATACTTCCACAAAAACTAAGAACTAAGACACAAACCCACAAGCAAAACCAATGAATACCAGGTCCAATACCAGGTCCAATGAAGGCAAGGTAGCTGCAGATATGCAGGAAAACCAGATTTAATAAATCATAAAAAACAACAAACCGGATTAAGCGCTTTCATCTGACAACATACTCATACTTCTTCAGAATCAACACTACATCTACAAAAAAAAATGAAATTAAAATAAATGTTAAACATAATAGGACTTGATTTCATTTTTGTTTTACACTTTTTAATTACATTTCCATTTCTTAATTACAATTTTTATTGGACTTTGGATTTAATTGGAGGTGAATGCTTGTGTGACTGTGGGTGGGAGATTTAAAGAGTTTCTCATAGATGTAGTGTTGATTCTAAAGAAGTCTGTGTCTGTTGTCAGATGAAAGCACTTAATCCTGTTTGTTGTTTTTTATGATTTATCAAACCTATTTTTCCTGCACACGTGGCTACCTTGCCTTCATTGGACTTGTGTACAGTTACATAAATGGGATCAGTACTAAATATCGAATTATGGAATCCCAAGAATCTGTAAACCTAAGACCAGAATCCCGAGATTCCGTGATCTCGAAAGTAAAAAAAAAAAATAAATGTCAAAAAAAAAAAAAAAAAAGATTTAAACAGGTGTATGCAAGGGGGCAAGTTCCCTGCACTGCCCACCCCCCCGTAACTTAAATATACCAACTCCGAGATCGCACTACAGTGGAGTGAACGGCAAAATTTCCATTCCAATCTGCACAGCATTATTTTGCCATTCACTCCACTGTGGTGCAATCTCAGAGTTGGTATATTTAAGTTGCAGGGGGTGTGGGGAGTGCAGGGGGGCTTGCCCCCCTGCATATGCTTTCTAAACAGTTTTTTTTTTGTTTTCGAGATTACGGAATCTCAAGATTCTAGTCTTCTGTATTCAGAGTCTCAGGATTCCGTAATTCGATATTTAGTAGTGATCCTATATAAATACATAGGTTGTAATGTGCACAAATTCAGTAACTACACAGAAAAAGACTAAAACGTGTTATATTTTAAGGAATTTTAGATAGCTACACAAGTACATGCCAACTCATCCAATTAGAGATTAAAAGAAGGTAAAGCTGAGGAAGGTGCATATTTGAAGAAATTGTGTATACTGAAGTAGTTACAAAGCTGCTATGACATGTGAAGAGCAGACAAAGTTGATTTACACAAGGATTCTGTTGTTGAGTTGCTGTTATACATTAGTAGGTCTATTATCTTATATTAGAGAGAAAGATTAACTTTAGTCAGATATGGTGATGAACTAGTTGGTGTTTATATATTTACTTATTTATACCATATCATTTATAGTCTCGTGGGAAAGGACATATCTCAACACAGAAAGTGTACAAGTGGGGATACAAGTGGGGATGATAGCTAAATTATAGCATAACTGGCTAGCTAGAGTCATGACACTCTGTTAAATTTTAGCCATAGTCGTTAAAGAGGTTGCAATAATGTGTCCTTAAGGTGGGTAATTAGTACCATTCTAAGTAGGAGATATTCTGAACTTTTTAACTTGGGATAGGTGGATCCAGCTGTCTGGCATGACTTTTTCTGAAGCTATTTTTTCTAATGCCTTGGCAGATTTGTGCTTTTTGAAGAGTGAGTGGGATATCTAAGCTTGCTATAAAGCTTTAATGGGTTGGTTTTCTAGGACATTTATTGGAAGTAGTGGGGCAGTACCGATTGTAAATAAGATTAAAAGTTAGTGTAGAGAGAACAAGAGTGTCACTGCAGGGACTGGAAACTAGTTAGCTGCTTGTTGAGTCAGGCATTGAGGTTTGGACCTGCTGGCTAGTTTATGAATGGACAAATTTTGTTTATGGTAGTTTAAAATATTTTTTGCTTGTACGTACCCAAGTTCAAAGTTAGGATGTGGAGGGTATATTCATCTTAAAGGATGAGGACATTTATGGCTGCTGATATTTTTCATTTTGAGTGAAGTGGTTGGAAATTGTGTAACATGTTTTAGTGGGATACTTCATTTTTCTGATACACGTTCTCTATGATGAATGAAAAAAGGGACCTAGGTAATGGCATGACTGCACTTGCACAACTGTTACTGTCAATGTAAGATATATTTAGGGCCAACTGTTTAATAACTTTTGGTTGTGTCAAGGAACATGGTGCCAGTTTGAAAATATTCAGTTTAAACTTACTTCCTCTGAACCAATTATTTAGGGCATTAAAAATTTTCTCTAGTTGTTGATCTAGGATGGAGGAACTTGGGTGTGATCTTTGAAGAAAAATATCATAAGCACATACAGTTGTGAGTTTGAGGATAGTGAGGTAGGGATGTCTTTTGTAATCAGAGAAATGAAATGAAAACAAGGTCCGACACTCTGGGAACCATTGCTTGCAAATTCTGTTACCATTTTGGATGCTGAATGCTCTGTTGATTGATAGATTTTAAAGCAGTCCAGCACATTAGGGCTAAATCCGAAATGTTTGAATATTTGAAAGGGGGAGAATTGTTTGCACTCACAAAGGTTCTTTTTCAATTTATTAAAATACTCCTATGAGCAATCCCCCATCTCCATGTTTGAGTATAATGTGTGAGTAACTGTGCAGATGGCATTCATGGTGTTGTGGCCTGTCTAACCATCTTAAGAGTCTATGAATACAGCATACTTGTTTATATGTTCTGTAAACTGGCTATAGAAGAATGTTTTAATTTTTTCCATGGGGGGCATAAAATTAAAAAGTACCTACAATTCTTGTGGTTGTGGTGCTGCATAAGGTTTTAGGCATAATTAAAGCATGCTTAAATTGAGAGAGACCAATGCCTGTGGTTAACAAAAGACTGATAATGTGGGGAAAGACATTGACTATAATAAGTATTGTCATATGGAAAAACAAAGGTTGAAAAGAGTCAGAATTAGAATGGGCTTTTCTGTGCAGTCTTTTTTCTAGAAGTACCATTACATTTCATGAAGAAACAGTTTGAAATAAGATGTTGGGATATTGCTATGCAAATTCCATGAGCTGGATTTGGCTTTTTAGGACTTGGGAAGTTGACGTGTGGGGGGTAGGATTTGTACTTTGAAGATGACATTGTTAAAATTGTCGAGCATAGAGGGGTCCATGAAATGGAATCTGTTGTTGGGCATGGAAGTGGCGAGCTATGGAATGTCCCTGATTACTTGACAAATGATTGGGTTGAGATGACATGCCTCTTAGTTTACAGCAGAGATGTGAGGATTTAGTTTATTTTACTGCAAATCTGCACTGCTGCCATTTAGAGGTAAGATATGATGCCCTTAATTTGTGACATGCTTTATATATCTATCTCACTAGTAATTTTAGGCTTGAGTTTAACCATGAGAGCATTTTACTATGTATTCATTTAAAAGCTTTGGAATAATTTGACTATTAGTGGATTTAGCAGAAATTTAATTATATTTGAAATGCTGGGGAGATCTGTTTCTTGGTACTGGCTGGACCAATCTAAGTTATGTAGTTCAACTTATAGCTGTGATTACTTCAATTCTGCATAAATATTATGGATGCTATAATTACTGATGTGACTTTAGGGGGTTTATTTGAGATTGTGGCAACCTGTGAGATGTGATCACTTAGTAAATTAGGGAAGAATTTAATCTTTGCATCTATAAAGAATATTAGTTATAATGTGGTCCAAAAAGATTTGTTTGTCTGAGATAGGAATAGGTCTGGTTGCTGTATTGATTAATCAAGTGAGATGGTTTAAGTGTACCTTTTAACCTGTTTTTTTTAGAGCTGAGTAAATTACAATATACTTACCTATTATGATGATATTTTCTTTTGGAGAGAGTTATAGAATTATGTTTATTGTATTAGCCAATATGTGGCTTGAGGGAGGGAGCATGAGTTGCTAAGTGTATTTATATGCTTTCATTTATTTAGAGTTAGATGAAGAGCAAGTCTGACAAATCTTTAATGTAGTAGATGGGGACTATGACTGATTAGTGTTATTTTAATTTGGGGTTCTTTTTCATAGGTTCATAGGTGTGTACTAGACTAATGTCCCTGGGGCCTTTACAAGCTTAGCCCATAGAAGTGCCCTGGTATTGTGTCGCCCATCGTTAGTTCCCAGCACTTCTATCAAGTAGAGCCACTGCAGTGATCTCCGGGGTGAACTTTCTATTACCCATCCACTCATCAAGATTTCTCTTGAAGAGTGCTAGTGAGGTGCTACTTTGATAATGAGCATTCTGTTTCACCAATTTTTATTTCAGGTATGTTATTGCAAAACAGATGAAAGTTAGTTTGGAGATGAGTGGATGGATGGGTATTATATTTTAGCAGAGTTTCAGAAACTGCAACGGGAGGACCACAGGTTAAGTCAAAGAAATCTTTATTGAACTAACAAGAACTTTTGGCCCTGTAACTGGGATGTTTTTTCAAACTGGTAAACACAAGCACAACAAGCATTTAAATATTAAATCAAAAGCTTGTGATTGTAAAGTAATATGACAAAATGATCATTCAATAAAACCTTATACTCTTTTCGTTTATCAGCCAATACAATATAAATTAATCATTTGTGTTTGATATGTTTCTTTTTAAAATAACCTTAAAATAATATGATTATTCAAACTAGGACAATAGAAGCATTCAAAGTTATCTGCCAGATATAGTACCAGTAATCTAATATTTTTTTCAGATTTACCTCTCTTATATCCATTGTCACACTATCAGGTATATAAAAAAGACATCTTTGAAAATACACATATTTTGAAGTGTGCTTATAACTTGCATTCTTCTCATGTTTTTCAAACAAAGCATAGTACTGTTTATATTTTTTCTTCCTAAAACTATGTTTGGGTCTACCACTGTTGAATGCTTCTCAATTGGTGCAACTAGAAAAATAAATCTGCACAAAGAGCTGCCATTAAAAATGCCAGTGGCTTTATAAGTATCTCATTCACTCCAGTGGAGCTCAGGAAGTTTGCATTGTGACTTCCAATGGGCGGAGCCTAAACCTTTTTTGACAAAAATCAAATGATGTCCTCACATTTCAAACAAATGCCCATATCTCTGGAACCATAGGGATTATGAAAGATGTATAAATAGCAAACTCTTCAGCACAAACTATTTTTATAGTGGTAGTATTCTTTAGGTTCTAGGTCTTAAACTGAATTTTGTATGTCACAATAAACACAATAACTATTACATTTGTTATATTTTGTAAATAAATTACAATATTTCAGCAATCACTTAAGCTACACAGATACTGTCAGCAGCATTTTATTCATCTAGCTGAGAGGTTTCATATGAGACCAAGGAGTTCTGACTGTGTTACTTGGTTGTCGAGATATTTAGAAAAATGTGCAAATTATATCTATATAAATTAATATCATAAAAACAGCAGTTAATATCTATTTACCTGCACTAGACAGAGGTCAAATATTAATGTAGTTGGTTTTGCCATTGTGTAAGCTTTAAGATGAAATTTTTTAAAACCTTGTACATAGCATGGTTTTGGAATTACTGATGCAAATATGAACAAGTGATATTTGACACATAGAGGCATCAATAGGAGTTAACTGCAGATGCACATGGAGGCATCACTTGGATGTAATGAGTTATTATTGCAAAAGAAATAATGAACATGGGCCACATGTTTATATGAATCACAAGAGGTGTATGAAAAGGTACTCTTAAGCATCATTTCCCTACAGTCACAACTGAGCCCCTGTCAAAACAGGCAATAATGTCTTTTATATTAAAATTCTTCTTAACTGAGAAGAGTCTGAGTTGTCCTCTACCACCTACTTAACAGCTGCATTAGCAGTCAAAATTCCCCAGTTATGTGCAATAACATTCCAAATTGCTTTATTGTCCAAGCTAAATGTCTGCACACAACTCATGCTGCTGTTAACAGTGTCCATTGATTTTTGTCTGAGCTCTTTGATGGGTCCTGTAGTGTCAACTGTTGTTTAGAAGGAAAATCTACCAATAAGTACTTCCTCTTCCTGTTAATTAATTCAAAGAGATAGATTTGAGCCCAAAAAAATTTATTTAGGAAATTCATTTCTTGAATAAAAATGTCATCATTAACTCTTAGGCAATTAAGAGGGCTAATTAGGCCAAGAAAAGCCAACACTGAGGTTAAGATAGCCACCCAGGTAAAATATAACCAGAAGGCCTTCTACAGCTTTGTCAAAAACCTCAAGGGCATCACACAGCAATGTGCTGAACTAGTGGTTAATGGTGCCACATTCACTGAGACTGGTGATATAGCAAACATGCTAATGGATAAACTCAATTCCAACTTTACCCCCCCCCAACCACCCTCCCAAAAATACTCTTAAACATAACCCTTCCAACTATAACTAGGGAGCATGTACTGGCTTCACCCACTAAAGCCAAGAACATGGTGTCAATGGGCACCAATAACATCCCGGGATGCCTCCTGAATAGTCTAAATATTACTTAGCAGATTCCCTGTAGTCATTATTTAACTATAGTCTTAAAACAGGCTTTTTGCCACAGGAATGGAGGACTGGGATGGACATCACCTTCATCATCACCTTCATAAGGGTGGACCTTCATCAGATCTTGGAAAGTACAGATCCTTTTGTCTGACTAGTCTTATTTGCAAAGTCATGGAAAGAATTATCATGGGAATTATCAGAAAGAACACAGGAAACCTCCAGGAACTGGATCCATTCCACTTTGGCTTTGGAAAAGGAAGGTCATGCTAACTGAATCTGGTGGACTTCTTTGAAAAGATCACTGAGCCAACGGATGGCAGGAAAATGGTGCATACTGTCTATCTAGATTTGACTAAGGCACTTGATACAATATCCCACTCAAGCACTGTCAACAAATGTATGGAACTAGGAATAAACCCCTTCATAACACACTGAAGAGCTAGCTGGAACACTGATAGGACCAGGAAGTAAGAGTCAGTCAGGCCATCTCCACAAAGAGGGTGGTCACCAGTGGAGTGCCCATGGCTTTATGCTAGGCCCACTCTTCTTTGGCATCTAATTATTGGATGTCAAAGGCAATGTCAAAGGCCTCTGACTAACCACATTTGCAGATGATTGCAAACTAGGAGCAGACATGGAATCTTCCAAGATCAGAACACCCTTTAGTAATGTCTAATACAGATACATGCTTGGTGCCAAAGCCATGGCTTAGAACTCAATACCAAAAAATGCAATATAGTAGCTTTTGAGAAGTCTTCCACCCTGGGTAACTACATCATTAATAAACACCCTTTAAAATCTGATTTACTACTCAGGGATCTGGGAATGCATGCAGATAGTAATCTAATCTTCGACCAACATGTGTCCAAGGCAGTAAGAAATCTTTCTATGATGCTCAATTTTAAGCAAGGGCATGACATCTAGGTCCAGAGAGGTCATCGTACCACTATACTAGGTTCTCATCAGACCCATCATACAGTATCATGCTCTTTTCAGTATATACCTGACAAGACACATGCAACAGCTAGAACACTCAGAAGGATTCCTTACGGAAAGTAAATCCAGTGCCCTACACTGATTGCCTCAAAGCCTTGTCTCTTTATTCTGTATCATACAGACCTCTGAAAGGTGATCTTTGCATGGCATAAAGGGCATCCCTGGAGCCTTTAAAGACCATTTTGCACATCCACAAAACAAACAGCATCAGAGCTACTATATTAAAATATCTACATTTTGCTTGCAATATAAATAGGACATGGTGGAGAGACAGGTATCTTTCTCAGAGAATTCTCATTTTCTGGAACTGGCTCCCCATTCATGCGAAGCAGAGTTCCTCCCTATTCCTAATTAAGTACAACTTGGACCAATGTATGGGTAATTGGAAATTCACCCCTGGTCTGGCTCCTATGTCTGTGATGGACAGAGGCAGTCAGTAAATCACCCCTTATATAAATCAAATTTATGGGTTGCATT
The DNA here is from genome assembly GCF_019279795.1 of Protopterus annectens. NCBI lineage: Eukaryota > Metazoa > Chordata > Ceratodontiformes > Protopteridae > Protopterus > Protopterus annectens. Next base: position 999,698,785 of record NC_056727.1, on the reverse strand, counting down.
TGGGTTGCACGGCTAGGCTTATAAGAGCCCTATTGGTCATTAGCCTTGTATACACCTACGAACACATGGACCTCTGAACCTTACCATCTGCCCCTTTTATTACATAAGAGGGGTGCATGTCTTTTTACTCCAAATAGGAGTTGCTTACTATTTTCCTGTGAATTCTACTCAGAAAAGACTTTGGTGCTTTGGTGTAATCCCTTATAACAGCTTGTGGTTATCAGTCTGAAGAAGTCTTGGTTACAGAGAAGAAAGTGTTTACTTGCTCAATAAGGAGTTCTTTAAGCTGACTTAATGAGGCTGGTTCCCACCAGTGTTTATGAACTGCTGTGTTTCAGAGAAGCATGGCAGTAACATAAGGTTTAAACCCGTTCTGCTGCTCATCACTGACATACCATGCATGTGCACTAATGCAGGCAGGCTATGTTTGTACACTTGACAGGCTATGTTACAGCCCTAAAGTGGAATAGGAGTGATTGAAAGTTCCATGCAGTGTATGATTCTCAGGTTGTCATTTTGTATTGCTGCAAAATTGTGGCAATGGTGGAGGATACTAGTTCCCAACAGAGAATGCTTGTCTGGTGTATTAAAGAGAGCAAAACCATGCTATTTTGTCTACAAAGCCAGTTCTGTAAATGACTGTTGGGAACATATGCAAGGCCTTTTCATAAGGGAGATATTTGGCATGACCTGTAACATCACCTGAAGAAGGTAACCAGCATCTTCTGAATTGGTGGTCAGGGCAGGCATTGGTACAATGACATGTATTGCTGCTAGCATAGTGATTTCTGGGTGTCAGAAGCACACATAAGCCAGAGATGCCACAAAACGAATAGTAGGCGTTTTCCAGTTCTGCTAGTCATACTGCTGTTCATAAATTTTGTGTGTGTGTGTGTGTGTGTGTGTGTGTGTGTGTGTGTGTGTGTGTGTGTGTGTGCTTTGCAGCTCTGTTCCTCACAGGATTTTCTTTCTTAAGACAGATTCCAAGGTATGCTGTGGATGGCGGTCTGTATTCCACCAGAAATAGGAGTAACCCATGACATTGGCCACACATACCAAGTACCACCTGCTACTGAGTTCCAGTAATGTCCCTCTGGACTGATCAGCCACTGGCATGTTGCTTTTATTCTATCCTCTATCCAGCCATTTATGCATCATCCATTTATCTATGTGCATGCCTTGTCTCCGCCCCTCCTAGCATATGACATTCTCCCTATTCATCTGTATTATTTTGTATGCATTTTTATGCTCTGCTGCTAAGTCCTCATTTTGTTTCACTTCATGTCTTTCTCCCTTCCAACTTTACCTCTCTCTCCATATACATAAAATGAGGACCGGTCCCTGCAAAAAAAGTACCCTACCTTCTCTCAACTGTGCTTCTGCTGTGTATTTCTCTGGTTGTTATTCCCCCTTTTTTTACTTTCCTGCAACCCCTTTCTATTCTATTTATAGAACTAATAAGGTTTCCAGCTTGCTAGTCACTAGTCCTTCACATCTCCTTAATATTTTGTTTTGTAGTGCACAATACAGCAGCTGTCCACTTCCATCAGCAGGTTGTGTTACCTGCTTTAGCATGCACATGCATTGTCATAAATTTTACACACTGTGACACCTCCCTTGCATTCTGTATATACAGCTGGCTATGTCAGTCTGCTTTACTTATAATGTTTCCTTTAAAACTCTGCCTTACCCAAGTGCAGATTTTGGTCTTCTCATGCAGTAAGTTCTGTCTCAGGCATTCATAACTATTTTCCCCTGCCGTGCTATTTTTCTGTGCAACACAAGCCATATGCTGCCCTGACATGCATGTCTGAGAGTCCCAGTCATTGAGATTCTTGAGCTGCTTTTATATAGTTTCACACTTTAATGAACACATTAATCTGTTATGACATGCATCTTCCAAATGAGTGTCAAACTGAGAATGTTCTATGTTACAACAGCACAGTAACACAATGTGCAAGTGCTTCTTTCCTCCTCCTGACTGTATTTGTGAAAACAAAATCTCTCGCTTCTCATTATATTATCAACAAAGGCTTTGTTATCTGAATTGTCTGGTGTAGTCAGGCTTCGTAACAAACAATATATGTTTTACAGCTCATTACATCCTATAGAACAAATGCCCACTGCTTCATTGAAAACTTCAGTATGTTCCATAACAGCAGCTGCAATGAAAAATTATACTCTGAAAACAATAAGAAAATTCTATATACAGGCAAAAAACAACTTTAGATGTCATTGTGCTTGCTCCTGTAAGTCTAAATTTTATACAGAAGTACCTCATTGTCACTTTATGTTACATTTGTTTATAGCATATAAAATAAAAACATAGCCTGCAGTCATTTACACATATATTCAGTAACTCATTTGGAGATCAAGGTGCCTGATAGAAAAATCTTATTTACCTCTTTTTTAATATATATATATATATATATATATATATATATATATATATATATATATACACACACACACACACATATATATATATATATATATATATATATATATATATATATATATATATATATATATATATATATATATATGGGTTCACTTCAATTCACTGAACTTTCAATTTACTGACTTTCATTTCACTGACACCATTTCACTGAAATTCATTTCACTGAAACTTCATTTCACTGAAAGTTCATTTCACTGACAAGTATTATTACAAAGTAAATGGAATATGCCCCCTTCCCCACTGTAGTGCGACCCTGGAGTTAGAATATATAGTTAGGGGTGGGGGGCAGAGCCCCCCACATCAGGGGGTGTGGGGGGCGCAGCCCCCCACTTACTTTTCTTTTACTAAGCAATATTATATCAAAACGTAAGAATATCATATGAAATGAACTGGGGGGCTGTGCCCCCCACACCCCCCAATGTGGGGGGCTCTGTCCCCCACACCCCCCTAACTATATATTCTAACTCCAGGGTCGCACTACAGTGGGGAAGGGGGAATATTCCACTTTATTGCCAATAATAGTTGTCAGTGAAATGAACTTTCAGTGAAATGAAGTTTCAGTGAAATGAATTTCAGTGAAATGGTGTCAGTGAAATGAAAGTCAGTGAATTGAAAGTTCAGTGAACTGAAGTGAACCCATATATATATATATATATATATATATATATATATATATATATATATATATATATATATATATATAAAGTATCATTGGGTCAGATCTATGCATTACAATTCTGCTGTACTATCTAGCTACTGGAGGTATTAATTGCAACTCTGAGAATTTCACACAAATACATCATCATCATCTGCTAACAGTGAATGAAAGTCATACAGCCATTACTGTGATAACTTCCTTCTATGTAAAAGAACCACAAAAAACACACATTTGAATTACATTTTCAATTGCAAAATTCATGCGATGCATTCTGGGCAGAAATACCTACTGCATATCTGTGCACTAAATTCTTCCTCTGCTGAAGTTGGATCCCACTATAGTACTATAACAGACTATATATCTTTGAAGCACAACTTCGAACATGGACTTATTGTCATCTTTTCTGCTTGATAATAGGGAAGATTACCACATGTGCAACAACTAGCTGTCCAAGAACATTGTTGGGTCAGATTCTGTAAAGTTTGCAAAAGTTGTTTACGAACAGTTCAGCATAAAAAAGGAAGACTTCAGTGCACCAGATGTGGACACAATTTCAGAAAGCACATTGAAAGCAGCTGGACTACTTAGCTATGCAGCATGGAATAATTATGGATTCTGTGGATGCCCGTCTGATTCCAAAACACATTGTGCACTCCCAATGCAATACCGACTCTGTTTCTGAAATCCTCTGTGTATGACTTACGGATCTTAAAGAACAGAAGGTACTACTATGGATTCTGCTGAATTCTGTAACAATGCCAAAAAAAACAAAAACAAAACAAAAAAAAAACACAACATAAAAATCCAGCTTGCAGTTAATGAACTGCTGCAATTTTACAAACCATAAGTATGGATGTGGCTGTGCACCTTGGAAGGCAGCCAGCTAGAGTCAGAGACATGTTGCAACTAAACCAGTTGTCAGACAAACAAATAATCGACAGGTACTGGCTAGACAGACAACTGGTGCATGCTGTCTGCAACATGTGTGCCCCACACATGTCTGTGTAGACCCTGTGAGGAAATCCCATCCCACATGAAACCAAAGTATGTCTCAGCCTCGGTGTACCTCTATCTGTGACATTCCAGAGACATATTGGGGATGCTGTTGGAGTGTCACAGACAACTGCCAGCCATATCTTGGCAAAATTTCTGGCAGTAATGTGCAGCAATGTGGATGACTACATCCACTTTCCATCCATAACCCTGGAGTGGAGAGCTGTAATGCACAGGTTTTACAGCAATGTAAACTTCACAATGTATTTGGTGCAATAGATTGCAATGCATACCTATCAAGACACCAGTACATCATGAAGAAGACAGATACATAAACAGAAATGGCTGGATATCCCTCAACTACCAGGTTTTTTGTGTAGTAGATGGAAGTAAAAAAATATCATGGCAACACACCCTGGAAGTGTCCATGATGCTGCCATATGGAAGAAAAGTGGATTGAGGGCAACATTCCAGTAAGCTGAAATACCTGCAGCACTATGACTGGTTAAGTACAGGAACACAGCTAGGATGTAAACTAAGGATACCCCTCCCAGCAATATCCCAGCTGACAAGAGTTTTTATTCCCACAACAGGTGACTGTGCTTATTCACTTTTGCCGTGGCTAATGACACCAAAAAGCAGCACAGTGGTGTCATGGTTAGCACTATTGCCTCACAGCAAGAGGTTCTCCGGTTTGATTCTCAGCTGGGGTGCCTTCTGTGCAGAGTCTGCATGTCCTCTCTGCATTCACATGGGTTTCCTTCAGGTACTCTGGTGTCCTCCCACATTCCAAAGACATGCAGTAGGTGGACTGGACACTCTAAATTGGCCCTAGGTGTAACTGTGTGCATGTCAGAGTGTGTGTGTGGTGCACCCCCCTCCCCCGAGGAGGGTTGGGTCTTGGTAACTGTTACAGAAAAAATGAGTGCTGAAAGGTACTTGTTGCCCAGTGTACCACATGGTGTGTAAACAGTAAAAAGAGAGAGAGAGAGAGAGAGAGAATGACACCAAACCATAAACCACCCGGCCCTGCAGAAGAGGCCTACAATACAGTGATTTAAACAGAACACAAAACAGCTCACACAGCAAGTCTAAATTGTATCCAAAGGCACAGGACCCGAAGCTAAAGTTGAGAACACAAATTTTAATGAATCACGATACACCAATAAATCCAAGCACTTTCACCCAGCTCCTGCCAGGCTTTTTCAAGGAATGAATACAAACCATAGTGTAATTTCTCATTTATATAGCAAGTTAATTAATGACCTGACTAATAGATTGCATTCAATTAAATAAAATTCAAATATTTAAGTTCAAACCATAAATCTATCAGAGTACAATCTATGCAAAAGCAAACATAAATACATTAACAATTTCAAGTATTATAACAAACATAAGTTAAAATCAATATTATAAAATCAGATAATATGGTGTAATAAATATATAAACACCATAATACTCATTCAAAGCCTTGCTTTCCTGAGCTTCAGAACACATCCTATATTGATGCTATCATTTAACCCAGGAGAGCTAGTGGCATCTAATCTCAACTGCCAAAAAAGTTCACGAAACTCTAAACGAGTCTCCCAGCTTCCCCCTCTTACCTCTGGGGTGATTTGTTCTAGCACCATAAACTTTAAGTTCATTTTTTCACATTTTTGAGAGTGTTTAAAGAATGCATTAGACTCCTTACTTCTAGAAATGTCATAGAAGTGTTCGTACACCTACAATACAGCACAACCAGAAACACCATAAAACATGTGTTCAGTGTACTGAATGCTAGGTTCAGATGTCTGGACACATCCAGAGGTGCATTGCAGCATCTATATCATAACATCGACAGCTTAGGTTGTCGAATCCAAAATCATCAACACCTAAGTGTCGAAAGCTAAAAACAGCAAATGGCCAAATCATCAAATTCTTTCCTAGGGAAAGAATTCACTTGGCCATCCACAAACAAAATAAACAAACACACCCAAACAAAGTGGGGGCGCTTTGCCTTCAGACCCCCTGATGTGGGGGGGTTGCACCCCCCAACTAAATATACCAACTCCGAGACCGCTCTACATTGGGGAAAGGGAAAATCCTCGAGAACAACCACGCAAATTCTTTCCTGAGGAAAGAATTCGATGATGTGACCGTTCGCTGTTTTAAGCATTCGACACTTAGGTGTTGATGATTATGCATTCGACAACCTAAGCTGTCGACAAATCAATAGGGAACCACATTGCAGTACACACCTGAGAAGGCAGCACAGATGATAACTGTGTTTGTGCCATGTTGTACAACATCACATGGCAGCCTTCCAGCTGTAGGTGTAGGTGTGGGTAAACTACCCCCAAAACCCCAGATGTCTGAAGATGACATCCCATAGGTACAGAGGAGGAAGAAGAGGACATAGGGGGTGGAAGATACAGGTGTAGGCAATGTAGGGTGTGCCCACAAGTGCAGTCCCAGGCAACAGGATAAAATCTGACCCACAACATTGAGTCATGACAAGCCACAAGTACATGAGAGTACACACTGCAGCACATATTTTATCTAATGGAAATTACCTATTAGATGTACACAGTGAGCATCACACAAACACCATAATCATAATATATAACATTATGAACCTATACAAACCTGTCACAACAGGGATCATCAGCTCAAGGCACAACTGACACAAGTATGCATACAGACTCATATTGTTGTATTAGTGTATGGCAAGCAATAAGGAGCACACATTAGTGGAATACATTCCTATACATTATAATAAACTGAAAAAAGAGAAACAACATTGGACATAATGCAGAACTTCTTAACTTCTTTTAATATCACAAACCAAATATATCATAGTAAAGTATGGATAAAGTTAATGTATGGTTAATGTAATGTAATAAAAGGCATTGGTTTTGTTTATTAAACTTTTGGACTCACACTAATGCAGTCTAGAGTTACCACACTAATGGCTCACACCATGGTTTGCTCTGCCCCTACTGTGTACAGAAAAACTTGGCCCAGGTTGTTCCACAGGGGATACTGATAGGGTGACAGCACCATGTTGAGGCAAAGAAGCATGACTGCAACTTGACTATCTGGTTGTGACTGGCAGGAACAAAGCAGATGGGCCAGCAATGAAAGACTGTGCACATTGGAGCATATACACTAATGCTTGATGGCCAAGGTTGTTTCTGCTGAGATGTGGCCTGCCTCTCCCATGTGGCAATTGGGTAAGCACATTTAGGTCATGCAGAACCATGCTTCTGCTATGCCACTGCTGTAGTACTGTAAAGACCAGGGTTTCTACTGAACATGCCTCAGACAGCATACTTTCATTCTGAGCAGCCAATGACACCATTACCTCACCATGTCTGTGCTCCTGTCCTGCATGCAGCACATGTAGCTGGTGTGCAACATGATCTGTGGCATGGGCAAGTGCATGGATGTCTGATCCATGACATTGCTGGTAATGTTCATTTGTCTGTAGGAGTAGGTGGCCACCCTCTAACACCTGGCCATGCACACCATCTGCATGCCTATGTTTAATGCAATGGCCAGTATTAATGTTTTGTGGGGTAGTGTCAACATCAGCAGCAGTCTTAGCTTGGTTCTGTTGTTCACTGGCTTCATCCTGTTCACCATCCAATGTCCCCTCATTGTCAGAATGACCAGACAAGTTTCCCTCCACATCTGATGCTATAGCTACATTAACATGACTGTCATCATCATGGCCAGACTGTATCACCATGTTACTATCCTATGCACCAGGGGCCATGCTTCTATTTTGAGAGACATCAGATCCCACATCATGATCACTGAATGGGCTAATGGAGGATACAGATAGTTGATGTGCTAAAAGAAGACACATATAACATAAATCAGGACAATATGCTTACATCACATGCTGGATTTCATTAAAGATATAGCACACACATATATCTCACTGCAATGCTATAGATAATAATAACCTAACATGAGGTCTTGTCTTTGTATGGGTCAGAGAATCTACATAAGAGGGAGTAGACAATTAGTTTACGTAGTCAACATACATGACATATCTGAGGGATATAAGCAAAACACACACCTGGCAACTCCTCCTGGGAAGATGGTGCTGTCAAAGAGGGATTAACTTCAAATATTGTAGGAAAAAAGTCAGAATTATTAATCACATTATTGCCAACATGAACCATTTGAACAGCATTAAAATATAAAGTAGATTTTACATAGACATACCACTTGTTTATGCAGTTAATGAGGTTGATGCAGTCTGGCCTAGGAATGGGAAGAAGGACACAGTAGTAATGGAGGATAACAACAGGAGTAACAGCAATTAAGTCTATGAAAGATAGTTAATGGCATACCACTGACAGACTCCCAATGTTGAGAGTTTGTTTGTTGCACTATGGATCCTGCAGTTGAAAAGTAAGAGAAAGACGACACAGTCATGTATTCAGCCAACAGCATAATGACAACATAACACATACAACACAGTAGCAGGGCTGCAGATACTCATGTGATGGATGTTGCACCTGTTGGCCAGATGGTTGTGTGTTGAAAAATAGTGACATTAATGTCTTGTGTCACATGTGTACTACATGTTGATACAAACAGTGAACCTGTTGCAATAACATACCTGGTCTGTCTGTATTTGCACCTACATGGCTTCAATCTCCACTGTATGAACCTGTAATGTACAATGTTAGGAAATATCAATATGACAGTAAACAGCAGTCCCATGATATGAAGCTGAGGCAATAACAAGTAGTGGTCACAGTAACACAGTATGGAGACACTCACCTGCCATTCCCTGGTGTTGTCCAGAAGTAGATGGACCTGTGAATGTTAATGCAGACAGCATTACATATGTTGGTTTCACTGTGCGGTCTATACTGCAGTTGGATGAGTCCATAATTGCACTTGCATTTATCATCATCACCCTGTGTAGATCCATGTGCATGATTCAATTCTGCTGCTGTAAATCAAAAATGACAATACATCAATATGCATGCAACAGCAATAAGCAGTAATTTACTTTATATTCAGCCATGTCATGGAAAGTAAGACATACATGTTCGGACTGGGACTCATGCTTTGATCATACCCCCAGGTATGTGTTGCACCCCTCTAGCTGTATGCAGTGATGCCAGAAGTATTGTGATGTCATGGAGGGGTTAATGGTTGTCCACCACCCGTGGCATCCCTCATTTTCTCATATCATCTTAAGCTGTTGGCTGCACTGAGGATCATGTCTGAGCAGCATCGATGACAGACCCTATGGGATCTATTGTGACCTCCAACCACATTGATCATATTGGTGATGTTGATCCATATTTCATTTGTTCAAACTGTATTCCCTGCACATCCAAAGAGTCTCAGTCCATATTGTTTCAGAGCATCTAGTATAATGCATTTTCCTGTGGGGAGAAATTGTCATCCCAGTATGATTTTCTATGTGAAACACAGTGATATACACAAGATCATATTCCTGTGGCATCCCAGTTATGCAGGTGATTATGAGGACAGCATACGTCACCATAAAAAGTAAGCATTCCTGTGCAATGTGCAAGTCTATAAAAAAATTGTCTGTGACATACTAATGTGACATGAAAAGTAGCAACAATGCCTATATACATAACAGCTATAAAATAAACATAATTTGTGATATCTTTAGAGGCTGTCTGTGAGATTAGAACCCCTTACACTACATATGTGTTGAATGGAGGTCCAAAAACTGTAGAGTAATGCCATAAAAATCTAACTGCATTTTACCTGAAAATATTGCATAATGTAACAATTGAACAACTTACAGAAAGCATTGGAACACCTCAGGATCCTTAAGCAGGTCTATAGCACCAGATTGAATGTTTAGGTTATCGAACACCTAAACATTAAACTGGTAAGACTGAAAGTAGAAAACCACCAATAGCCGATTTAACATAGGGAAAGATTTCCCTTGGCCGTTTGCCAGATTTTGCCATTTTGTCTACTGTAGAGTGATCTCGAAGTTGGTATATTTAATTAGGGGTGTGTGGGGAGGTGAATCCCCCACTTCATTTGGGTTTCAATTTGCTTTTTAGTTTTTTTTTTGTGGCCAACTGGAGTCTTTCCTTGTGCCATTCGCGGTTTTCTGTTTCGGTCTTACCAGTTCAATGTTTAGGTGTTCGATAACCTAAACATTCGATCTGGTGGTATAGACCCTCCATAAGCAGGCCACAGAGAATACAGATCCTTTGTAGTTTGAGCCATTAGTTATAAGACTTTTGTTATAAATCATCAATGAAAAAATATCCGTATCAGCAAAAGAACATAGTACATAAGATAATGGTGGAATCTGTGGGTTTCTATACTTATACTACAGAGTGCATTGTAAGAAACACAGATGATCTTTAAATTTGTCTTTATATACTGTTCACATTTGCAATGTAAATCTCTCTATACAACTACATGTGGGAAATTTCTGCATGTAGTCATAGGTGACGCTATAGTCAGGCACACTGATGTTCCACTCACCAGGCTAAACAAGGAGAAAGTTACTGTCAGCTGCCTGTCAGGTGCCAGGATCTGCCACATAATGCATGCACTCAGGTCACTCTACAACAAGTACAAATATGAATCTGTCATTGTCCATGTTGGTGTGAATGACCTGAGATGCACCTCCCTGGACTACATTAAAAAAGACATGGAGGAGCTGTTTGATCTTGTAGCCCAGGCAGGTATGACCCTAGCCCTGATTAGCATCCTGCCATCACCCAGAATGATACCACAGTACAAGGACAAAATGATTGACTTTAACAATTGGCTAAGCTTCTGGTGCCATTCTAAGGGGATCCAGTATCTGTCTGCCTGGGATGACATGAACGACAAACGACGATGCTTTGCCAGAGATGGCCTGCACCTGTCGCCCTTGGGATTCTGGATACTGGCTAAGGCTCTTGCTATCCCTATAGTGCCTTTTTTAGGCAAGATTCAAATGACAAATTCACCACCGTAACAGGTACAAGCAAGCAAAATCTGAGGGTAATGCTACTTAATGCTAGAAGTCTAAACCTCAAAATGCACTCACTCGAGGCACTCCTTAAAATGGAGAACATCGACATTTGTGCAGTGACAGAGACCTGGTTCAAGGCTCCAGAGAGCACCCCTGCATTACCAGGCTATAATTCATACCACACCTTTCAGCCATCTAACCTGGACCAAAGCACTAAAGGCGGAGGCGTGTCCATATTCATTAAGGATATCCACACCTCCAGGCTAGTTGTTCAGCATAATGCATCCAAGATTATCTAAGTGCAACTAACTCTGGGCAAGACCGCAATCCAAATTGTAGATTGCTACAGATCCCCCACCGTGCCCCAGGATTCCCACTCCTCATTTTTTGATACACTGGAAAATATTAGGGTACAACCTAACACCGTAATAATGGGCGATTTCAACTACCCCACCATTAACTGGGAAAACTACTCATGTACCAGCTCTTGTGCTCAACATTTTCTGGAATTCATAAATTCCAATGCCTTGGATCAACTTATCCACACCCCCACCAGGGGCAGCAATATCCTAGACCTGGTCATTACCAACATAGGCAACTGATGATCCACAGTAGAGGTCAGTTCCTCATTGGTCAGATCCGACCACAAGAAAATCACCCTAGACATCCACATCCCACCCCCCCATTAGAGAAACCACTGTAAAAAATTTCTCTAAAGTCAACTTCACACTTCTTAAGACAGAAGTGTCAAACTTCACGACACCCATGCTGATGGACAATAGAGGTATGACTGCTGAATCCTGTACAATTGCACTTCATAAGCACTTACACAAGTGCATGGATCGTGCAATCCCTAACAGAACCAAGATGCTATCCTCCAAAAAAAGGAAGCCAATCTGGTGGTCCCCTGCCATAAACAAACTCTACAACAGAAGAAAGAAACTGTTGCAAGAAAGAGTAAAATCACATGATTGGAGGACCTCCATGGTCAGCCTCAGTAAGAAGCTGAGATCCCTCATAAAATCCTCCTAAGTTAGTTACAAAAATAAAATTGTCACTGATTCTAAAGACAACCACAAAGCATTCTATAGCTATGTCAAGAATCTCAGTGGCAACACTCAAATCTGCTCTGAGTTACAGCACAATGGCAGTAAATATACAGAACCAACTGATATTGCCAACATCCTGGCAGACAGGTTCAGTGCTAATTTTACCCCTCTCACCCCCTAGAGGGCCCATCTCTATAGTGGAAGAATGCAAAGTTCCTGTAATCACGGCTGCACAGGTAAAAAACACACTCTCCAAAGCCAAGAACACAGCATCCATGGGACCTGACAACATCCCAGGCTGCGTTCTACATGAACTACAGAATGAACTGGCACCCCACCTAAGTACTATGTTCAATAACAGCCTCACCTCAGGCTTTGTGCCCACTGAATGAAGCACACCACAAAGGGGGAGCCACCATGGACCCCAGGAACTACCGCCCCATTAGCCTGATGAGCCTGGTCTGCAAGGCTATGGAACGTATCACCATGGAACTTATAAAAAATGACATTGGTAATCTCCAAACTCTGGACCCTACCCAGTTCAATTTTGTAAAAGGCAAATCATGTCTCCTAAACCTGATAGACTTCTTTGACGCTGGCACCAAAGCCGTAGGTGAGGGTAAGGTGGTTCACACAGCCTATCTAGATCTCGCCAAGGCTTTTGACACTATCCCCCACTCTGGAATTATAGATAAACTCACTAAACTAGGTATAAGTCCCTATGTCACAGGATGGGTTGCCAACTGGCTCACTGACAGAACCCAAACTGTGAGAGTAGCAGACTCTAAATCCAACTTCAGACCATTGACAATTGGAGTACCACAGGGTTCAGTCCTAGGTCCTCTCCTGTTTGGTATCTACTTCTCTGAAGTACAGGCTAACACAGAAGGTCTTTGGTTAACAAAGCTCGCAGATGACTGCAAACTAGGAGCCATAATCAAAACTCCTAATGATGTGGACATCCTACAAAAGGGCCTCACTGAGACAGATGCCTGGTGTCAAAGCCATGGCCTCAAGCTCAATGCCAAAAAGTGCATTGTCATCCTTTTTGATAAAAACTCTGTACCCATGAACTGCCACATAGGCGGTAGTCTACTTAACACCGAAAGTGTGATAAGAGACCTTGGGACACAGGTGGACAGTAGTCTCTCCTTTGATAATCACATTGCCACAGTAGTCAGGAAATCCTTCTATGTGACACACCTCATCACAAAAGGTTTATCATCCAGGAAAAAGAGGTCATTGTTCCCCTCTACTCATCACTCATTAGACCCATTATAGAGTACAACACCCCTTTTGGTATGTACCTCACAGGTCACCTACAACAACTGGAAAGGCCACAGAAATACCTCACAAAGAGGATTACCGGCCTCAAACAGATGCCCTATGCAGACTGTCTCAAAAAACTCCAGCTTTACTTTGTAACGTATCATCTACTCAGAGGTGATCTCTGCCTAACATACAAAGCTATGTCAAACCCAGAGCTGTTAGACATGCTCCACTTAAAGAAATCCCAATCCCTCCGAGCTACACGCTCTAGGGACATAAACCTTGTCACCACAATAAACAGAACATGCTGGAGGGATAGATTCCTGTCCCAGAGACTTCCCATACTCCGGAACAAACTACCTATCTATATCAAACAAAGCTCCTCATTAGCCCTCTTCAAGAAAAATCTTGATGATTGGATGGGAGATAGGAAATTCACCCCGGGGATCACTTCTGTGGCTCTGCTTGACAGGGGCACAGGAAAATAATTTTCTTGGGTGGCAAAAGCCAGGGTACCTTTTTGGCTGGGCTTGTATAGGCCCTAGGGCCAATAGCCTAGTACCTATCTATGAACCTGAAATGGCAACACCTGTATGCATAAAGCTCAATCAAACATCACTGCACTCAGTTACAAACATTTCTCTTAAAGCACACATTTTCAATAAAAATAAATCTAAACATGTGCTTTAGAGAATGAGTAAGTTTAACAGATGCAATATTCTCCAAAAAATGCTAGCAGGTACCACTACCTTATCAGCTACCCCTGAGTTTGGCATCACTGAAAGTAAAAGCACCTAATGTGCATCCATTTTTAAGTACCATTTGCTCCATACATAATTAATGTGGTTGATTAAAATTCTAGGTTTTGGAATCCCATTTGTACACCTCCATGTAAATTGTCTACATTTGGTTTAACACCCAGGTGCACTGCGCAAGTACCCCATAGGTATCGATAAATGGTACCATGTGTGGGATATGCCTGTCATCTTCCAATGATCTGATAACATGACATAAGTTCTACATTTAAATATTTTTTTTGCTACATTTACAGATCAGACCATTGCTACCAGAGAACTGTGTGGGACCTCAGTGAGCATTTTTAAATGTTTGTACTTATCCTACATTTTACATTGGAGTATTGTGATGGCTACAAAGCCTGCAAAATGTCCATATACCCAAATGGACCGATGAGGAGACCACCCAGATGCTGACCTTCTCCACTGCAGTGGAGCATCAGATGAGAGCTAGGCCAAGGAACTTCACTTTGATCAACATCTGCAACATGATCAACATGGAACTGGATTGTGAGGGTTCATACAAGATGTATGGGGATCTACCACACTGAAGTGCAGATTCATCACTGCTATGATGACCTGCATTGGAGTGACACAGATGAGCTTTGTCAGAGGGTAGCTGAGGTATGGAGACAACCTATGAATCATACAGTAAGTGTCACAATCCTACATAAACCTGAGCATTCCTACGGAATTTAGAGATATAACTCTATCCCAACTATATCAGATAGATGGCATTTATAACCATTAAATAGCTGTTATGACAAATAGCTCATTGGAGTAATTAAGTAGATGTGGTAACTGCTCTCCATATAAGTATGGGTTTGATTCCCATGGTGTTAATTTTTTAATAATGTTTAAAATATACATAATTCTGAACTTTGTAGGTGTACATCTGTTTGCAAACATATAAAGACATCAATTCACATAACCGACCTTGAATACTAACTTATAAATAACTTCTTTAATTCATTCAGCCTAATAAAGTGAACATTCTTACTACAGTCCTGCTTTTTAAGCCAAAAGGAATGCAAAAGGAACACATAGCCCACAAAGTCAGTGTGCCAAGCAGCCACAGCCCTTAAGGTTGAATAACACACCTGATACACTTGTAATAGGTGACTCTATTGTCAGACACACTGACGTCCTGCTCACCAGGCTGAATAAAGAGAAGATCATGGTGAGCTGCCTGTCGGGTGCTAGGATCCACCACATAACGCAAGCACTCAGGTCACTCCAAAGCAAATACAAATATGACTCAGTCATTGTACATGCTGGTGTGAATGACCTGAGACATACCTCCCTGGACTACATGAAAAGAGACATAGAGGAGCTCTCTGATCATGTAGCCCAGGCTGGTATGACCCTGACCTTGAGCAGCATCTTACCCTCACCTAGAATGATGCCACAGTACAAAGACAAAATGATCGATTTTAACAATTGGCTAAAATTTTGGTGTCATTCAAAGGGGATCCAGTGTCTGTCAGCCTGGGATGACATGCTCGACAAGCCACGTTGCTTCGCTAGGGACGGCTTGCACCTGTCACCACTGGGCTTTCAGATATTAGCAAAGGCTCTTGCCACCCCCATAGTGCCTTTTTTAGGCAAGGCTCAAAAGTCAAACCCACCCCCATAGACAGCACAAGGAACAAGAAACTAAGGGTAATGCTGCTTAACGCCAGAAGTCTTAACCTCAAGATGTGCACTCGAAGCTCTCCTCAGTATGGAGAACATCGATATCTGTGCAGTGACAGAAACCTGGTTCAAGGCTCCAGAGAGCACCCCAGCACTACCAGGCTATACCTCATATCATGCTTTTCGGCCCCAAAACCCGGACTGAACCACAAAAGGAGAGGGAGTTTCCATATTTTATGAAGGATATCCACACCTCCAGGTTAGTGGCATTGCACAAAGTATCGGAGACCATCCATGTGCAACTAACAATGGGCAAGACTGCTTTTCAGTTTATAGCATCCTACAGACCACCCTCTCAAAGTCAGGAATCCCACTCGGCTTTCCTGAAAACATTGGAGAACATGAAGATCTCTCCAAACACTATTATATTGGGTGACTTCAACTACCCAAACATTGACTGGGAGCACTACTCAAGCCCCTGCACCTTAGCCCAAAGGTTCCTGGAAATTATAAACTCAAATGCTATGGAACAACTAGTCACCACTTCCACAAGAGGGAACAACATACTAGACCTGATCATTACCAACATGGGGACTCTATGCTCCACACCAGAAATATATCCCTCATTGGTAAGATCAGACCATAAATTAATTTCACTGGATGTCCACATCCCGACCCCCACCCCCAGCCCAGAAAACCACAGTGAAAAACTTCTCAAAAGCGAACTTCTCACTTCTCAAAACCAAAGTGGAATCCTTCAAGGCCCCAGGCCCAGTGGAATCTACGGCCCAAACTGCAGAATCCTATATAAACGCATTCTACGGACATCTCCAGGAATGCATGGATCATGCTATCCCAAACAAAACCAAGACCCAATCATCCAAAGGCAGGCGTCCAGTCTGGTGGACCCCTGCCATAAATAAACTGTACAACAGAAGGAGGAAGCTACTGCTTGATAGAGCAAAATCCCTAATAGGGAAGGCATCTCTGATCAGTACTAGCAAAAAATTACGATCCCTCATAAAATCCTCCAAGGCCAGCTTCGAGAGAAAAATTGCACAGGACACCAAAGACAATCATAAGGCTTTTTTCAGTTATGTTAGGAACCTGGGATGCAACTCCCAGACTTGTTCTGAGTTGATTCTAAACGACAA
The DNA here is from genome assembly GCF_019279795.1 of Protopterus annectens. Lineage (NCBI taxonomy): Eukaryota > Metazoa > Chordata > Ceratodontiformes > Protopteridae > Protopterus > Protopterus annectens. Next base: position 999,681,799 of record NC_056727.1, on the reverse strand, counting down.
AAAATACACTGAACCCACAGATATCGCCAATATCCTGGCAGACAGGTTCACTGCAAACTTCTCCACCCCCTCCCCCCCAAAAGAGCAAGTATCTATCCCGGCAGAGGGCTGCCTCCCAAACATCTCTGATGCTCAGGTGAAGGCTGCCCTGTCCAAAGCAAAAAACACTGCTTCCATGGGACCAGATGGCGTCCCAGGTTGCGTCCTACATGAACTTCAAGAGGAACTAATCCCTCAAATAAAACAGCTATACAATCTCAGCCTCACTACAGGATATGTGCCCACAGAATGGCGTACAGCAACAGTGGTCCCACTCCACAAAGGTGGAGCCTCTACGGACGCTGGAAACTATCGCCCCATAAGCCTGACTAGCTTAGTCTGCAAGGCTATGGAGAGGATCATCATGGAGCTCATAAACAAAGACATTGGGGACCTACAGACACTAGATCCTACCCAGTTCGGCTTTGTCAAGGGCAGATCCTGCTTTTGAACCTGGTTGACTTCTTCGAAATAGTCACCAAAGTCATAGATGAAGGGAAGGTAGTCCACACAGCCTATCTGGACCTTGCAAAGGCATTTGACACAATACCCCACGCGGGCATCATAGATAAGCTATCCAGTTTAAATATAAACCCCTATGTCACAAGATGGGTCGCAAACTGGCTCAAAGACAGAACCCACAGAGTGAGAGTTGCTGGAGCCATGTCAGACTCGAAACCGGTCACAAGTGGCGTCCCACAGGGTTCTGTCCTGGGACCACTCTTGTTCAGTATATAATTTTCTGAGGTACAGGCAAACGTGGAAGGACTATGGCTCACCAAGTTTGCAGATGACTGCAAACTGGGCGCCATAATCGACTCTCCAGCTGACACAAACATCCTTCAAAAAGGTCTCACAGAGACAGGTAACTGGTGCCAGCGCCATTGTTTAAAGCTAAATGCCAAAAAATGCATAGTCATACCCTTTGGCAAAAACAATGTGCCCACAAATTACCACATAGGCAGAAACCCATTAAGTACAGAGAAAGTTATTAGGGACCTGGGGACCCAAGTTGATAGCAATCTCTCCTTTGAAAACCACATTGCCAAAGTGGTTAGAAAGACCTTCTACATAGCCCACCTCATCACGAAGGGTTTCACATCTAGATCAAGAGAGGTAATCGTGCCCTTTATTCATCCCTCATCAGGCCCATCATAGAATACAATGCCCCTTTGGGATGTACCTTACCCGACACCTGCAGCAATTAGAGACCCCAAAAGTATCTCACCAAGAGGATCAAGGGTCTCAAACAGATGCCATATGCTGCTCGGTTAAAAAAACTCCAGCTCTACTCAGTTGCACACTGCCTACTTCGAGGCGATCTATGCCTGACATACAAAGCTATGTCAAATCCAGAATTAATGGACATGCTCCACCTCAGTAAATCTAAATCCCTTAGAGCCACACGCTCGAGGGACTTGAACCTCAACACAGAAATAAATAGAACTTGCTGGAGGGACAGGTTCATAACCCAGAGGCTCCCTTCGCTCTGGAATAGAATTCCAGTTCATGTGAGGCAGAGCACCTCACTGAATATCTTCAAGAAGAATCTCGATAGGTGGATGGGGGATCGTAGGTTTGTCTCAGGGATTACTCTCGTGTCACTATTAGACAGAGGCACAGTAAACTAAACCTTAAAAAGGGCACAGTATACTCAAATCAAGGGGTGGCGTAAGCCATACAGAATCGGGTTAGGCTTATAATTGCCCCAGGGCAGATAGCCTAGTATGAACCTATGAACCTATGAACCTATGTCTGTCTACTTCCACATATGTTTTCAGTTATCTGTTATAGCTATAGAGCATAATGTGCAATAAATGTCGCAAGCATACCTCTCAACCTGGAAACATCAAAAATCTGGAAGGCGCATGAAAACTAGGTACAGCTAGCAAAACATCTGTGCACTGATTAACATAACATTGCATAATGTTTATGTAGCCCCACCCACTACAGTGGAATTGTGAGATACCAACAATCAAATGCAAATTGAACAGACAAAATATTAAACACAAAATATAACCAGAACAATAGTGTTTTATATTAACATTTCAACTTGTATAAAACTTTGAACTTGTATAAAACTTTGAACTTGTATAAAACTAAAACTTTCCTTTTATAAAAATATAATTGCTGCTACTGCTGCATTTATATAAAATTAAAATGAATATAATTCATTTGATTTTTTTACACAAATTGTAAAAACTACTAAACTGGTATAACATTTAAATAAATACAAATTAAATAAGCTCTAACTATTAAACTGGTATAGAATAAAACTAAAATAAATACAAATCAATTTTTTGTAAGAAATAGCTTCAAATAAGCAAAAATAAACAAGGCAGACAACACAGAACATCACAAAAATGAAAAACATGCCCATGAAAATAAATTATTAAAGTAATTAGTGGGTACACATCATGGAATAAATAAAAATCTTGGCACCCTAATGTCACTCTACACCTTTTCTTCTTGGCATAGCATGAAACACAATTTGCCCTTCTTTAGTTCAACTAGAGAACTACTGCTGTGGTACTCCCCTTTCCCAAACACACCAACATATATGGTACAGTACTTATAACACACACACACACACACACACACACACACACACACACACACACACACACACACACACACACACTCACTCACTGAATCATGGGTCACCCTGACACCTTTTCACATTTCTAAAATGTGTCTAGATTTAGATAGGGCATACCAATGTGTCTGATACTGTGTTAAAAAACAATATGAGCTTCAGCATGACTTAGCCTACACCTGCAAAATATCACACCTGAGAAAGTTTGACATTTAACTCTTTGGCAGTGCAGGACCAAAACTCTCAGTAACATACACATTTAATTAAATTCATTACAATTGCGGTATAGGAGATACTCAGTTTATTTGGTCTTGACTAAGCCGAATAATAACAATAACAATGATGTGGAACAAATACAGAAAACAAGTGACAGTTTAGTAGTACTCTAATTCACTTCGAAAGTTAATAGATCAACATACTTTGCATCATCGTGCATTTAATAAAAAATAAGAGGTAAGACACTCTAATGCTCATCACTGACATTGACTGTGACTAACTATAATCCTCATTGATTTTATTTACCAGTAAATAAAAAAAAATGCAAAGGACATTAAACATTTCTACAAAAACGGGGCAGATCTGAAATAAAAAAAAAAAAACCCATCAGCACTTAGCAGTGAAAATAAACTGTGAAGTGAAAGTCTTCAGCAAACTAACAAGCTTCACCCATTTTGTTTTACATAATGTTGCACATCCTCGTCTCCTGCACGTAACCATTCATGATAACTGAACATTAACTTTTATAGCCTAATATCACACAATCTGAGCTAAACTGAAGTCTGAAGACAATTAAAACTGTTTGCTAAATAGAATAGAATGAAACCAAAATAAAATCAGCATGTCACAGTTACTAAATTAATAAGTACTTCTTGAAATTATTGATATCATCCCCTCCTCCACAGCTGAACAGATCTGCCTTGCAGCGCAAAAACCAACATTTAAAAGTCTCATACCCAGGGCCCTACACAACATAGCCACAACAAGTTAACAGTAATCCTTCTCAGCTGTACAATGTCAGGATGATATCAATAACATATCATGCAGAACAGTCTGTGTACCATAGGGAATGTACAATGTAGAAGCAGTAAACCTTCCAATGATAAATATATATATATATATATATATATATATATATATATATATATATATATATATATAGACAGATATGCATATACACGGGAGCATTTTACATGCTCGAATTACTGAAAGCTCGAATTGCATATGGACAAGACCATATGCTCGAGCTTTCAGTAACTCAGATGTGTAAAGTGTTAAAAAATAACACTTTACTTACCTTAAAACATTACTTACACACAGAGGCAAGGACCCCTGTATGCTCTGCATGTAAGTAATGTTTTCATTTTTTTTTTGCGATGTTGGCAGGAAATGGGAAATCTCTCATTTTGCACTTCCGCATACAGCACAAAATGGGAGATTTGTCTTTTCCCCACTGTAGCACGATCTCGGAGTTGATATATTTAAGTAGGGGGTGTGTGTGGGGGGCTGTGGGTGCAGGGGGGTGAAGCCCCCCTGCAAAAGTGATGTTTGACTTTTTTTGTTTTCTTTTACGTTTCATTTTAGGAGTTTGAGTTTCCAAAAATCAAAGTTATGGTTTCAACCATATGAAATTCGGGTTTTTGGGAAATCGATATTCTAAAGTGAATCCATATACACATACATACACTTATACATATATTACTACTTATAAATATGTATAAGAAGATATATATGTAGAGGGTGCACAGCATATCAAACAGCCAGTATTCCTACAGCTGCCACATTTTAAAATGGCCAGTGTTTGATTCTTTCATACAAAAGACAATTATTGCATGAAATATATACCCACAGACAAGTCAAAGGATATGACCATATCATCACCATCCTTTCACCTATTTCATCACCTCACTCTTAATGTATCTCTAACACTATTCCCCTGCCTCTTCTACCTCTTCCCTTCCTCTATATCCAACCACTCTTAATTCTTACAGTCTCAAAACAACCTACCTGTCTAGTCTGTCTCCTATACTCTATCTCCCCTACATCTCCTACTAGCCATTCTTACTTTCCTTTCTTGTTTCCAAACTGCTAAATAACTAGATCCTACACACATTAAATAAGCATCTGCCTAACTATTAACTCATTTTGCTCTAAGCAGCTTAAATAATATTGTAACTAGTCATGTTTTCTTCTGCTAATTGTTTAAAACCTTGTTTGTAACAACTCACATACTTGTCTGCCAATTTGTTAATACTCTGTATAATTGAATTGTCTGAGGAGCTTTTGTTCTCTCCAGGTCTCTGCTTGTAAGATCCTATAGCTGATTGTTATTACTGTGTTAATAAAATTTAATAAATTGTTTTCCAGTCTTGAGAAGCTTTGTTCCCTGGGTCCCTGCTGAAAATAAGCCAAAAGCTCAGCCAGACTAACCCGGTTAACAAATGTAAAATAAATAAATAAAAATAAATGACACCACACACGTTTGCATACATAGAAATGTTTATTTGTGTACTATTTCAGTTGTATATGCCATTTCATATAGCAGTTAGGTGTTTGAAATACATAATAACTGAGAAATGCAACTCTCAAACAAAACATTTGATACAGTAATCTGAAAGCATAACTATTTGTTGCTGTCCAGGCCAAGGCTTTCAAGTAGTGCAACAGTAAAAAAAAAAACACTTGCCTGGAAGATAAGAATCAATTAACACTAATTAATTACAGATGTAGTTCAGCAGCCTCCAATTACACTCTGTACTCAACCCCTAGGGGGAAAGAATTAAGTTGTCACAATGAAAATGTATCTGTTGCATAACAATACTTAACTTAAAACATCACTCTCACACTGACAAACAGAACTGTCTGTAAGACAGAAAGCACTAGCCCACCACTGTTTCCATGGTGAAATGTATGAAAATGTAAAGCCATATACCTTCATGTGTCTTACTACTGATACCCCTCACATGTTGTAACAGCCTAGGTTAAAAACATTGCATATCCCTCCCTCATAGAATGACTTACAAGGGCATATAACAGTGTTACATACACTGACCTCTGGACTGTACAAGGTCACACACATTTTGTCCAGCTATAGCCCTCATACATATGGACCCTACCCCACAATTTGTGTGGGAGTCCACAACATCACTGGAATGATGGCAGGAATGCCAGCACTAAATAATGATAGGCCACTACTTAACAACCTCTTACTGCATGACATATGGACAAAGCCTGGTATGTAGGTGGAAGACAGAGGCTGGAACACAGGCATTACAGGACTGGTTGCAACATACCCTTTCTCAGGAATATGAAGTCAGAAACACAAATGGATGTATCCATGTACTGATAGCACTCAGAAAAAATGCCACTGATATATCAGAGACAAGACCTGTGTGGTGAACACACAAACATAACAGCTAATCCTCTGGCCATCATGTGGATAGGCCCACAGTTGAGAGCTATGCAGACAGACTGCATTCCATGCAAAACAAGCATGTACACACATACCTGTAAAACTAGTGGTATTCAATGCATATAACAACAATACTCACACTGTCCATAGGTCTGGAACCTTATACAAATATGCAGTTGGCCCTTGTCTGCAAGTCCTGTTGTAAGAGGTATTGCTACCTGCTGTTCGTAACACTGCTGCCCACACACAGGAAGGATGTCACCCATACAGGAAAGGTAAAGGGACAATGCCCACATGATGTAGTAATTTATAGGAGTGGGTTGCCATGACAGTGGTAATTGGAAGTACCACACAACTGGCTGCATGTAATTAGCAAGTGGTGAACACTGATTGGTGCAGAGGCCATCACCTGATCATGAGCATCACCTACAAAATCCATGCTGAAACCGCTTCAAAGCATCTCAATCCATGTAGTGGAGAGAGAAAGAGAGAAAGAGAGAGAGAGAGAGACAGAGACAAAGAGAGAGAGAGAGAGAGGAAAGTAAAACTACAAACCAAACCAAAATAAAAGTATATAAAACAAGGGACACATAAAGTGTACCTAGAAGGGAGAACAATGCTACAACAGGTATGTGAAACATCTATGCATGTAATTGAAAGTAGTACTTGGTCTGTAATAATGGGATAGATGATGTGGAAAGATTTATATGTGCCATCAAGACTTGTTGTTGTAATGATGTCATGCTGAACAACTGCTATGGGCATAGCATCTGGCCCTGTGGGCAGTGGGCCATACCTGTCAACTGTGCAGATCAGCACTGAATGACAAGATGTAAGCCATCATAGTGTGTGTTCTATACCTCAAGACATGTATATTAGTGTGGCAAATAGCTGGTGGTGGAAGTAATGA